>NC_092334.1:372672692-372981346 GCF_046630445.1 Rutidosis leptorrhynchoides | reverse complement strand
AAATATATAAATAACAGCCACGTATTATTTGTTTAATTATCATGTGGTTGAAGTGGGGTATTCTATGTTTCAATTATCATCATCAAACGATCTTCTTCCATTATCGCAGTCCCTCTTCATCGTTTCATTACAGAAAACAAACAAGAGTATACCATTGTAGGGTGTTTGGTGTTGGTGGTTTTTAGATAGCAGTTCAAGAAGGTGGCGAGGTTGAAGATTCATCAAACAAAACGTATTGGAGGTGGTGATGACAATCGAATTAAAATAAAGAGATAGAAGAAAGGTATAGCAAGGTTGATGGTGATCAGTTTTTGCCAATAAAGGAAGTAAATATGTTCCTTGATACAGATGAATTACGAAACCCAGATAGGAAATTGATAGAATTTGTGAGTGGTGGATGAAGGTAATCATTTGGTTGTCTTTGTTCGTAACAGTCGAACCAAACAGAAACTTAATTGATAGAGAGCAGCAGTAGATGGGTTTGTTTATGGACAAAAACGTAAACAATATATCTATAAGCAACTGCAATTGTAATTTGGGTGTCGGATATAAAACAAAGGAGAGGAGAGAGAGAAAAAGTGGTGTTCTTGAAGATGGGATTGGCGGTTTTGGATGTGATCGGAGGTGGTTTGGTTTGGTTTGAGGTTCAGCTATTCAAGAAGGGTTCGATGGTTTGGTAGTTCAAAACGAAACAGAAAAAATAGCGTAGCAGTAGTAGCAGTGCACAATTTAATTATCATCATTCTTCATTTGAACAGAAGTGGTGGTCTTCGTCGAATGTAAAGCAAAACATAGCAAAGATGATGGATTGATTTCGGTTATAAGGATAGGGAAGAGAGAGAGAAAGAGAGAGAGTAATGGAAGGTGAATGTGGTAGTAATAGTTCTGGGTTCTCAAATCAGTGTATGTATGTAAATCATACATCATACATATATAATAAAGTAATTGATAGATAGAGATGTTGATAGGTAACAAACTGGAGACATGAACTGTTCGATCAGGGGAAAAAAATAGAGAGAAAAAGGTTGATTACAAAGTCTAACTGATTTTGTTTGGATTAGAGAGTTTGATTTCGATTTGCTAAATAATGAAGAGACAGATACAAAATTAAAAATCTTCGATGGTGATAGCATACAACATTCGTACCAATTTTGATATATTATAATTAAATTAATATTACAAATTAATAAATATATTATTAATAGTATTAATAATTATTATATCAATAACAATAAATAGTAATGATACTAAAATCATAAAAATGATAATTTTAATAAGTTTGTTAATAATAATCACAATAAAAATGATAACAATAATATTATTAATTTATTAATAATTCTAATAATAATACTACTTATAATAATATCAATATTATTAATGATAATACTAATATTATTAGTAATACTTATACATAACAAATTTCATATATATATATATATATATATATATATATATATATATATATATATATATATATATATATATATATATACTTTTATTTTATTTTAGAAATAATAATACAAATATTAATATTAACAATATTAGTAATAATAATATTAATATATTAATTATATTCGAACTTTTAACTAAATTTAATATAATACAATGTATTAACTATATCATATGTACCAATTACATAATATTTTGAAATTTTAATAATTATAAATTACAATTACAATATATATATATATATATATATATATATATATATATATATATATATTATTACTTAGGTATTTTATTCTTTTAATAGTAACTTTATTATTATTTGTTATATTATTCTACATTGTGTATTCTATTAATTCAAAATATTATATATACTCTTAAATTTATTTATATATATATATATATATATATATATATATATATATATATATATATATATATATATATGTGTATATATATATATATATATATATATATATATATATATATATATATGTATTTACATATTTAATTACACATAATTGTTCGTGAATCGCCGGGAATAGTCAAGGGTTGAATGGATATATGTAAACTATTCAAAACTTTGAAACACGGTTTAACAGGCTTTGCTTATCGTGTCGGAATTATATAAAGATTAAGTTTAAATTTGGTCGGAAATTCCCGGGTCATCACAGTACCTACCCGTTAAAGAAATTTCGTCCCGAAATTTGAGTGAGGTGGTCATAGCTAATAATAAAAATGTTTTCATGACGAATAGGAGTTGATAAATAGAGTTTTATCATGATTACTAAATACGGATAAAATAATTCAATTTCTCGAAGCGTATGAGTGAAGCTATCGTAAAAGAGTGAAATGAGAAAATAGAGATTCGTCAAATCTTTTGACGTAGATAGGTTTGGTTTCCAGAGTTCAAGGGATTTGGAGAAAATCTTCGTGATAAGATTTGATTATTCGGTAATTAAGGAAATTAGGATCCGCTTTAAATGCGATCATCGGTTTTGATTGCTCTGTCGGATTTTCGACTATAAATCCACCCCCGTCGTTTCCTTACAACTCACCCCTCTATTCTTTCTCTATCAACTCATAATTTAAAGCATTCATTAATATGCTCCATCCAATACTGATTCTTGATATACTCCTAACTTTCATATCTGTCATTCTTCTTTTTCATTTACCACCAGAGGATTTTTTTTTATTTAATTTTTTTTTACTATTACCTTGGGGTTATAGTATTTTTAATTCTCTCGTGTCTTTATGTTGCGATAAACATTGATATACACGGTTTGTAATTTATGTGTTATTATCGGGCTTTATATCCTCTCTTACATTTCGGAGCTCTTTGCCTTTTTATTCTCTTCTCGACTCTAAGTCAAGCGAATAATGGTCCAGAATTTGTAGATATGAAATTTGGAATGAACATAGTTAATGTTCTAAGAAGGAAATCATAATGGCACGATCTTGATTTGTCAAATTACCAGAATATCTGGAAAGATAGAACTATCAAGAAGATATGTTCTTAATATGTTTGGAGATTGGGTAGAATGTAAGAGTCGTGTAACATGGCACATGATGATGGTACTGTGAATCATCACGTTCCATTAGAAACTCAGCATGAGTTACTGTAATATAATCACGTTGATCAAGTGTCATTATATTATACTAACTCATGCATCTATTCCCAACATTACTTCAATAACATTCATATTTTAAGCTCGAAAGTTTACAGAATATAGAAACTAACAGTTTCTATATTATGTAACACTGATATCACGAAGAGATTATTGAGTTCAGATAGAATAGTTATGAAAATATCTTCAGAAATATGGAGGATATTTATAATGAAAGATACGATGATATCTTTGAATTTCTACTATCGAAGGATGGTGAAGAAAATTTGTCCGCAAGAGTTTGGAGTCAAAAGAAAGGTATTCGTTAATGACTTCAGCAGGTACTGAATCATTTAGATTCTTTGAAGTCAAACTTATTCTTTGTGATTTGTCCACGGCTTCCTTCATAGTTTGCTCAATCAGTTTTTCAGTTTCAAACTTTTTATGAGCTTTGCCAACCTACAATTCTTTATCATCAACTTCTGACGATTAAGGTAGTTTACGGTTGTCTACTGTTTCTTCTGCTTCATTCAGCTTTTTCAACATTCAGAGTATTTGATTTGTAGACTGAGTACTTTTTAGAATTTCAGAATGAAAGAACATAATTCTAAGAGATAAATGTCATACATATAACTGTTGATGTAGATAGGCTGTGAGTTTTCAAAGTACTGATTGCTGGTTCCCGGTAATTGGTATGACAGTTCTCGTTACAAGATGCGGATGAGTATATGATAGGGTTTCAATGAATAAATATAATGATTTATCAGAAAGATTTAAGCCAAGAAGCAACGAGGTTGCTGGTACGTCTGCTGGTAATATGGTGGAATATAAAAAAAATTCTCCGGTATCAAAAGGGTAATTGTATATATATCAGGATTATAGTAAGACTACTTCGAATGAAAAGTTGAAGTTAACTTGCTGGAGCTGTGACAAAATTAGCTACTTTGAAAAGGGATCGCAAAGTTATTTTTGCTAATAAATGCCAAAGGATCTGACGCGGTTACGTGTTAAACTTTTACTCAGTTGCCGAGAGTTTCTCAGGTGCATAACTATATGCATAAATCTTTCCTTCCGTAGATGAAGTGCGGTTGATTCATCCTATCGATTGAGGTGTTTTCAAGAATCATGAAAGGTTTGAACGCAGATTGTAATCGTCAAGGTACAATTAAGGTTTAAGATAAAATCAAGTGGCAACTTGAAGAAATGTTTAGTTTCATATGTTATATTCAGTATTTTAATTCATTTTAATTGTCCAATGTTATTAGTCCACAGTCGATAGTCCACAGTTGACAGTCCAATAATTCATATATAATCTAATATATAATATTCGAATTAATTAATACGTATCGTGACCCGTGTACATGTCTCAGACTCGAACACAACTCAAAGTATATATATTATTATAGAATCAACCTCAACCCTGTATAGAGAACTCACTCATTACTGCATATAGAGTGTCTATGGTGATTCCAAATAATATATATAGATGCGTCGATATGATATGTCAAAACCTTGTATACGTGTCCCGATATTTAAAGTGCGTAAAATAAATAACAGAAATAAATGACGATAAATAAAGTGCGTAAAGTAAATAACAGAAATTAAATGACGTTAAATAAAGTTGCGAGAATTAAAATTGCGATAAAATAAATTGCGATTATTAAATTGCGATAAATGAAATGTAATATGGAATTAACAGTTAGCTAGGAACAGTTAGCTAGGATCTTGTTATCGTGGATTCGTAGCAGAATTTATCATAGTTAATTTGTTTGTTTCTAACAAATTTTATTTGTCCAATGTTTCCTTCATTATGCCACTTGTCGGATTCTGATAGGTCAAAATCCAAATATGAAATTGAATGAAAATGGTTATTCTGTGGTGAACGGTTACGTATATCGATGGTTGTAAGTAAGATCGTAAATGACTGTTGAATCAGATTCGGAGAATATACAGTGTAACTTATTAATGTGAAATCTAAATATTCCTCGGGTATTACCTACCCGTTAAAATATTTTCACCATTAACAGTTTGTACAAAAGAATTTTTAATTACAATCTCTATGAAAATATACTTACATATATATTTTCTTCAAATATAATCATGGATTTAATGAGTTAATATGATATTAAACTCATTTGATTTACCGTTAGAACTAGAATGGTTAATCTCTAAAACATTAGAGATTACATAATCGCCATGTCGAACGAAGATAACTGATGTAGAACATCATGTAGAACTATGATTATACTCGAGGTATAGATTGAGATGTTGAGGCATGTGATATTGAAACTTGGGTTGTTAGTGATACTGTTGGTGCCGGTGATTTGGATGAAGCTGGTACATTTTGCACCATGTTTTCCAAATTGATTACTCGAGCGCGAAGTTCGTTGACTTTTTCTATTATTCCAGGATGATTGTCGGTCGGAACGAGCGAATGAATAAGATTCAGAATTTTGGATATCAGATAATCGTTGCGTGGTATCCAGGAAATGAGAGTGAAGATAATGTTTCGAATGGGTTCGCCGGTGTGTGTTTCAGGTTCACCGCCACGAGGGAAATTTGGTTGATGGAAAGCATCGCCTTCTTCTTGTCTCCAATGATTAAGGAGGCTACGAATTCATCAGATAAATCAGGGATGGATGATTGGTTGATTCATTCTGATGACACTACTTTCGGAGCTTGAGTGGAAATCTATATCGGAATAGCTGTCGAAATAACTATCGGAATAGCTATCGGAATCTGAGGGACTCGAACTGGTTGAGGGATTCATCTCGTACGATCAGATGAAGGATTTTCGATAAGAAAATAGATTATAGGATGTAGATTAGTACCCTGCAATACATAATTTACATATGCATATATAATACTAAAATTTCATAAGTTACGGAGGAATCTACGGAAGCTGTCAGGCAAAGATTACAATAACATATATGCTAAGATATGAATTAGCAGATACGCTAAGATACGAATTTTGTCTATACACTATTCATGCAATCATTGCAGCAAGATGTGTCTAGACTAAGAATGATAAGCAGGTAAATTCCTAAGGATGATAAATAGATGATTTCCGACAATAATGATAAGCAAAACTTGTGACATGCAGACACGGTCGAAGTCCAGACTTACTAAAGCACCCTAATGACTATCAGTTAGGCACACTAATGCAAGACCTAGTTCACTAAGACCACCGCTCTGATACCAACTGAAACGCCCCGTCCTAATCCATCTGGACGAAGTCATCAACATTTGATCCCAGAGCGATGATTGACTCCAAATAATGTCCTTAAAATGAGAAAATGTACAGCGGAAGATTTCTTTCATACCTGAGAATAAATATGCTTTCAAGTGTCAACCAAAAGGTTGGTGAGTTCATAAGTTTATCATAAAATAATAAAATTCATTATTTTGATAGACCACAAGATTTAAAATCCTGCATGGTACAAATGGGCCCGAATCCTATACCCACCTGTAATATGCATGCGATATCTTTTAAATACAGTACACCTTTCTCGTATACGCAACTATTTTTCATAAATCTTAGTAACCGTACACATATCTCGTGTACAAAATATCATACACATAACCTGTGTATAAAAATCATTCTCTCAATATATAACATTCACATCAACTGGTGGCAATTATCATGTCCACATAATTCAATGGTGGCAATTATCATGTCCGAATAATTCAATGGTGGCTATTATCCTGTCCACATAATTCAATAATAATCCGCAGAACTTCTGTCTGCATAATAATTCATTCGAGGAATGTTTTGCTTATGTCTATCTCGTCAAACATTTATAAAAGCATTTCATGTATTCGCAGTTCAAAATATATTTCAAAAGCATCTAATAAAGCAGTTGTAAAAACAGCGCATGTATTCTCAGTCCCAAAAATGTAAAGAGTAAAAGGGAATCAAATAAACTCACCATACTGTATTTTGTAGTAAAAATACATATGACGTCATTTAACAAGTGTAAGGTTGGCCTCGGATTCACGAACCTATATCAAGTATATATATTAACACATATCACATTTAATTAACTAAGTTTACTTATATTTTATATTATATTAAGGTTAATATCTTTATATATATAATTACATTAAAACTTATAATATGTTATAATATATATAATATATTTTAATTAATTTTATATCAATATATATGATAATATATTAGTTAATATATTTCAACACTTTAGTATGTAATATTAGTATAATTGTAATATATTTTTATATAAATATCATTTGTTTGTTAAAGTAATAATTATAATAATATTAAATTAATAATAATAATACTCAATAATAATACTCATAACTAAATTTAATAATAATTTTGCTAATAACATTAGTCACTTTATTTGTAGTAATATTAATAATAAAAATAACGGTAATGATAATACTAATAATAATAATAACGTAATACTGATAATAATTATAATAATAATGATAGAAATAATAATAATGATAATAATAATAATAATAATAATAATAATAATAATAATAATAATAATAATAATCATAATATTTAATAATTACTAATAATAATAAGGATATAAATAAAATAAAAGTGTATACCCTCTCCAAGCTTTTTCTAAAAAGAAGTGCTCCAGACTAGATTCGAACTCTCGACCTCTCGCTCACCCGACACAACCCATAACCAACTGCTCTGTTGTTTTCTTTCTGTATTAATTCCCATTTTACTTCTATTTAACCCGACGTCCGATCGTTTAACTTCATGTCATCACCATCTTCATTTCATCATCTTCCTTTCATCACAGGATCTTTGATTATTATTATTTTTATTACATCATCGTCGTTATTTAAACATCATCATCCTTTATTTTCGTCTCATCAGGAAATAGCGAAATGTATTGCAGTAAACGAAATAGATTAACACTTGTATGTATTGGGCTTATTATTACAAACGGTTTACGGCCCACCTTTACACAAATTCATCTAGCAACTATGGCCCAATTTGTTAACATGCGGTGGCCAATCCTCCACATTAAAAGTCCGAAATATATATTAGGATATATATCTAGCTGATAGAGATTTGTGGGGTTGTATTTGTTTATGAATCCCATGTCGGCAAAAATATATCTATATAAATATATAAATAACAGCCACGTATTATTTGTTTAATTATCATGTGGTTGAAGTGGGGTATTCTATGTTTCAATTATCATCATCAAACGATCTTCTTCCATTATCGCAGTCCCTCTTCATCGTTTCATTACAGAAAACAAACAAGAGTATACCATTGTAGGGTGTTTGGTGTTGGTGGTTTTTAGATAGCAGTTCAAGAAGGTGGCGAGGTTGAAGGTTCATCAAACAAAACGTATTGGAGGTGGTGATGACAATCGAATTAAAATAAATAGATAGAAGAAAGGTATAGCAAGGTTGATGGTGATCAGTTTTTGCCAATAAAGGAAGTAAATATGTTCCTTGATACAGATGAATTACGATACCCAGATAGGAAATTGATAGAATTTGTGAGTGGTGGATGAAGGTAATCATTTGGTTGTCTTTGTTCGTAACAGTCGAACCAAACAGAAACTTAATTGATAGAGAGCAGCAGTAGATGGGTTTGTTTATGGACAGAAACGTAAACAATATATCTATAAGCAACTGCAATTGTAATTTGGGTGTCGGATATAAAACGAAGGAGAGGAGAGAGAGAAAGAGTGGTGTTCTTGAAGATGGGATTGGCGGTTTTGGATGTGATCGGAGGTGGTTTGGTTTGGTTTGAGGTTCAGCTATTCAAGAAGGGTTCGATGGTTTGGTGGTTCAAAACGAAACAGAAAAAATAGCGTAGCAGTAGTAGCAGTGCACAATTTAATTATCATCGTTCTTCGTTTGAACAGAAGTGGTGGTCTTCGTCGAATGTAAAGCAAAACATAGCAGAGATGATGGATTGATTTCCGTTATAAGGATAGGGAAGAGAGAGAGAGAAAGAGAGAGAGTAATGGAAGGTGAATGTGGTAGTAATAGTTCTGGGTTCTCAAATCAGTGTATGTATGTAAATCATACATCATACATATATAATAAAGTAATTGATAGATAGAGATGTAGATAGGTAACAAACTGGAGACATGAACTGTTCGATCAGGGGAAAAAAAATAGAGAGAAAAAGGTTGATTACAAAGTCTAACTGATTTTGTTTGGATTAGAGAGTTTGATTTCGATTTGCTAAATAATGAAGAGACAGATACAAAATTAAAAATCTTCGATGGTGATAGCATACAACATTCGTACCAATTTTGATATATTATAATTAAATTAATATTACAAATTAATAAATATATTATTAATAGTATTAATAATTATTTTATCAATAACAATAAATAGTAATGATACTAAAATCATAAAAATGATAATTTTAATAAGTTTGTTAATAATAATCACAATAAAAATGATAACAATAATATTATTAATTTATTAATAATTCTAATAATAACACTACTTATAATAATATCAATATTATTAATGATAATACTAATATTATTAGTAATACTTATACATAACAAATTTCATATATATATCTGTATACTTTTATTTCATTTTAGAAATAATAATACAAATATTAATATTAACAATATTAGTAATAATAATATTAATATATTAATTATATTCAAACTTTTAACTAAATTTAATATAATACAATGTATTAACTATATCATATGTACCAATTATATAATATTTTGAAATTTTAATAATTATAAATTAGAATTACAATATATATATATATATATATATATATATATATATATATATATATATATATATATATATATATATATATATATATATATATATATATATATATATATATATTATTACTTAGGTATTATATTCTTTTAATAATAACTTTATTATTATTTGTTATATTATTCTACCTTGTGTATTCTATTAATTCAAAATATTATATATACTCTTAAATTTATATATATATATATATATATGTATTTACATATTTAATTACACACAATTGTTCGTGAATCGCCAGGAATAGTCAAGGGTTAAATGGATATATGTAAACTATTCAAAACTTTGAAAAACGGTTTAACAGGCTTTACTTATCGTGTCAGAATTATATAAAGATTAAGTTTAAATTTGGTCGGAAATTCCCGGGTCATCACATTTTTACTACTAAATACAGTATTGTAAGTTTATTACTCCCTTTTTAAATGCTTTTGCAATATATATTTTTGGGACTGAGAATACATGTGCTTTTATAAATGTTTGACGAAATAGACACAAGTAATTGAAACTACATTCTATGGTTGAAAGATCGAAATCGAATATGCCCCTTTTAGCTTGGTAGCCTAAGAATTAGGGAACTGGCCCCTAATTGATGCGAATCCTAAAGGTAGATCTACGGGAACTAACAACCCCCATTCTGGAATTTGGAATGCTTTAGTACTTCGATTTTATCATGTTCGATAGGTGTCCAAGAATAATGGGGTGTAACACCCAGATTTTTTTTTTAAATCACAGCGGAAGACTTAATTTACATAAATACCCTTAGTTAATTACTCCATTACAAACCACCGGTGTTACATCATACAACTAGTTATATATTTATAAAAGTTAAGACATCAGAGTTCATCATGTCAAACATATCTTCAAACAACCACTTCTATCCCGAAACCCGCTAACATCCAAAACCTGCAAGGGAGGAGGTGAGGGGGGTTAGCACAAGGCTAAGTGAATGGAATCATCTAACAGATCTAGCATACAGTACCAACTTGTACAACTACAGCAGCTACAACAATCAATAACAGGCAACCGGCAACTAATAACTAATCATCTGGCAACTAACAACTAGCAACTAGCAACTGGCAACTGGCAACTAGCAACTAGCAACTATCAACTGGCAACTAGCAACTATGCTCCAACTATCAACTGGCAACTGGCAACTAGCAACTATGCTCCAACTAGAGGAACGGCGGCTTGTACGGGCACACGACCACTAGCTGATCAGTCTAGCATTTACCGATAGTCTTTACTACTGAATCCCCAGTATAGTCATCCACACGCAGGTGATGCGTCGTTCAGCACTATACTCAATAAACAGTTGCCAACTAGACCCAACCACAACTAGGTTGACCTCTCTGAGCTGAACCTAACAACTATAGGTTCCAACTGGCAACTACAACTTTTGCACACAACTGTTAAGCAACTACCACTACGGACAACTATCACTACGAATAGCATGGCAACTCTACAGTGATCATTATTACAACATATCTACTAAGCATGACAACTATAAAAGTATAACATAGTAGCACAACTTGCTACTCTATACTACACCCGGAGATAATCCCAATCACCGATTACCAGCAATAGAAGGAACTCAGAATTCTAATCTTACCGAGCCTTCCCTTCGTCTTTATCACCTGAGAATAGACATAACATAGTCAGTAATCATGTCTTGATAACAACCCGACAACAAAACAACAACACCAATACCAACACTTAATCAATCTAACCTGTCAACCGTACGAGTGACACTCATCCGCACGTCTGAGAAACCTCAACCGTGCGGTTGACACCTCACTCGTAAGTTTGGTCCTTGGCAAAATCTCTAATTACAAAACAGTAGATCCATATGGTTGACCACACGAGTAACATATGACTCGTACGAGTCACATCTTAACCATACGATCCAACTAGCAAATATAACAGTTCAAGTAACCACTCACTCGTGCGGTTCACCATGCGGTTGACCGCCTCAACTGTACGAGTGAAAGCTCACTCGTGTGAGTGAAAGATCACTTGTGCGAGTGATAAGAAACATCAATAGCAATATGTAAAGATACTTTCCAACCTATATTCATCATATATTCATTCATTCATAAGCCTATATCAAGAATTCAACCCATAATAACAGATTAACGCATGCACACTAGACACACACGCTAATACCTCTATTTTGGACCCAAATACATTTTTATATAGCTTCTAAAGAGTTTACCATTGGAAAGGATTTTTCATTACAATTCCAATGATATTTGATTCATCAAAAACGGAGTTACGTTTTGAAAGTTATGACCAAAACAAGTTTCCACAAATTTGACCCTGTGCTCACACGTGTGACTGAGGTCTCACTCGTGTGAGTGAGTTTTCACATGTGTGGTTGACCCTCAAAAGTGTGGTCACTCATACGAGTGACCTGTCAAAAGTGTGGGTGCTGATGAACACTTACAGCTCGCTGTTTTCGCGTTTTTTGACCCCAAAACATGATTTTTGCTCAATCTGATCATGAAACCAATTCAAAAACATCATATAACAACTATAGAACATATATCTAATAAAAATTAACACTAACAAATACAATTCATCAAGATTCAAGCATCAAAACTCATTTTTGCTCAAGAACACAAAAACCCATTTAATCAAGAATTCAAACAACAATTCAAGCAAGCTAACCTGGATTATTGATTACTAGAATGCAAGAATTTAATCTCTAAAGCTTCTTGATTCAATTCCACACTTGAATTAGATTAGGGTTAGAGGTAGGAGATGAAGTTAGGTACAGTGTGTTTTTGAGAAATCTCTAGAGAGATGGAGAAAATGGCAGCACAATACACTTATTTGGGGTTAAAATCCCATACCCCATCACACTCGGGTATTTACTAGTTATCTGATAACTTACGTACTCGTTAGGAGGCCCTAACGGAGTCCAAATTCAATAAACGAACCTGTTCTGTGACCCTTGCCACAAACTGGTCTTAACCAAACAATCAGATACTTAAAAACATACAATTATAAAAATCACTTTTAATAACACTTAATGGCAAAATAGTCTATTTCAACTAGGCCCAAAACGCGGGTGTTACAAATCTACCCTCCTTAAAAGAGATTTCGTCCTCGGAATTGGGCCAACTATGGTCAACAAAACCCAAAAATTGTTACTCGAACCGCTAAAACACACGGTCAACTTTATCGATCTTATCCCCGATACCGACAATATCCACCACAATTGCATAGGGAAATGAGATTCTTGACGTCAATACACTCCCGATACAAAATAAGTTGTCACAATATTCATCGATCAACGTCCGTTAATCCACTTAAGCCCACTAATTACATGATCAAGTCAAATAATCAGAGTCAAATTCATGTTTCTACGCCATTCTGTATCACAAATTTCACGATCTGTCATCCAATTCAACTCTTTATACAGTCCACTTTTCCCAATTATCCAAAGCTTAGGCAATTGAATTAGTTATCATGCTAAAATCTATACATATTTCCACAAAATTACCTATTAAGTTAATAGAACTTCACGGGTTATTCGTCTCATGTCCAGTCACATCACAATCCAATATAGCACAGGCCACCTAATTTTCCTCCAGCTTCCCAGAAATTCCATATGATTTATCACAATATACTTCTGTTGGCCGGACATAAGCATATTATCCTAAATCATACCTTCATTCCGAGTTGCTTGAAATGGAAATATTCTACTTGTCTCATTCACTAACTTATGTCCAATCAATCTCCTCAATAAGCATCGGTAATTAATTTAACTACTTTATAATTAATCAATTACACCATCTGTCCAATCATGGATATTAAAACACTGTCCATCAAATGTTCAACTATAATTTACCAACATCATTACACATCCAACAAGCATAGGAAATATCTGGTCAATATAGTTCACTATCGTCATAACAATCATACTCATGCCACTATCCAACAACTTCATGTCATCCAAAAGTCTACTATACAAACATACTTAACGCATCTCTATCCAAGTCACGGTTCTCAATCTCAAAAAGTCAACCTAAGGATCACCCTTACCCCACATAGCACATAAGGGTCGCGACCAAATATACAACACATAACCCAATAAAATAAATCTTACGCTACAATCAAGATCTACAAATCTACACATACATATATATACACAATCATATATATACAACTAAACAGTACAAGGATTTTGAAGCATACCTGTATTCACATCATATTCAACATCTGCATCTACAACCATCTGATAAGCTCTTGTTGTTGCTGTAGGTGGATTCTTTCTTTTCTGCCCAACTGGAGAACCAGAAGATCCACCTACTGATCCCGACTGCGCTCCTAGCCCCGCCCCAGAACCTGATCCTCTTACATACGGACACTGAGCTGACCTATGCCCCACTTGATGACACTTCCAACATACATCCTCTTCGAACGAACACATCCAAATCTCGTGCCCCACAATACCACATCTCAAACATCTTTTGGTTGAATCTGAATAAGGACCACTATGAGATGATCTACAAATATAACACCACGAATTCTGACTTGATGCTATCCCACTCTGCTCTGACCCACTTTTCTGTTTCAACTTAACAGACTTCTTTGACCTAGTGTCCGAATGACTCATCATCTAATCTTGTTGTGGTACCACATAACCTACCATTCTATTTCTTGCCGCTTTAACATCATCTTCTACCATCTTGGCCATAACAAACGCTTGCGATAGCATCGTCGCCATCCTAACCATTGTTCTATACTCTGGTAAAATTATATTAACAAAATGTTGAATTCTGGACGGTTCGTCTGGAACCCACTGTTGTACAAACCTTAATTTATCCATATACTGCTCAATCACCTCATCTATCGTCATCTGAGGTGTCATTTTCATTGCCAGAAATTCTGTCTTAATTCGATTGAGATCATAGGATGAACAATATTGCTCATAAACTTTACTATAAAATTATTCCCAAGTAATCATGTTCACTTGCTCTTTCGGTATACTAGAAATAACTGTATCCCACTAAACCATTGCCCTATTCTTCAGCATACGACTAGCATAAATAACCTGCAATTTTGGTTCGCACTGACATGCCTCAAAAACCTTTTCTATCTCTCTTAACCAGTTAAGGTTTACCGTTGGGTTAGAACTTCCTGAGTACTCTGGTGGATTACAATTCAAAAACTGTTTGAAGGTACATTTCTTCGATTATTGAAACATCGGCATCTAATAAGGACCCAACATCTGATTTGGGAACTGTTGATTAAACTGAGGTGGCATCTGATACTGAGGTGGTAACCATTGCTGTTGTTGGAAAGCACTTCCAGTTTGCTGATACATATTTGACTGCACCGGATACCCACTAAACATCTGATTCGGTACACTATCACTTGGATTCACTGTTACCTGACTTTGTTCTAATTCTCTTATTCGATCATTTACTTCCTTTAACCGACTTTCCAAATCTAGAATTTGTTCTTGCGAATTTCTTCTGACACATACCCGTCTTTATCTGGGGTTCTGAATGTTCTGGGGGCTGACAGACCAGTTGCATTTCCTGTATTATCTGCCATATCTGCACTACCACAACAACTCACAAACTCTTAGTGGAAAACATGTTAGTACCTATCAACTAATGCATGATATCCCTACATTCACTTAACTCGTCCCCTCAGATATGTTTGACACAACACAAGGTTTGGGAACATGACATTCAACACAATGTACATGCGGCCAAACCTATGCTCTGATACCAAGTTGTAACACCCTGATTTTTTTAAATCACAGCGGAAGATTTAATTTACATAAATACCCTTAGTTAATTACTCCATTACAAACCACCGGTGTTACATCAAATGACTAGTTACATATTTATAAAAGTTAAGACATCAGAGTTCGTCTTGTCAAACATATCTTCAAACAACCACTTCTATCCCGAAACCCACTAACATCCAAAATCTGCAAGGGAGGAGGTGAGGGGAGTTAGCACAAGGCTAAGTGAATGGAATCATCTAACAAATCTAGCATACAGTACCAACTTGTACAACTACAGCAGCTACAACAATCAATAACAGGTAACCGGCAACTAACAACTAATCATCTGGCAACTAACAACTAGCAACTATCAACTGGAAACTGGCAACTAGCAACTATCAACTGGCAACTGGAAACTAGCAACTATGCTCCAACTATCAACTGGAAACTGGCAACTAGCAACTATGCTCCAACTAGAAGATCGGCGGCTTATACGGGCACACGACCACTAGCTGATCAGTCTAGCATCTACCGATAGTCTTTACTACTGAATCCCCATCATAGTCATCCACACGCAGGTGATGCGTCATTCAGCACTATACTCAACAAACAGTAGCCAACTAGATCCAACCACAACTAGGTTGACCTCTCTAAGCTGAACCTAACAACTATAGGTTCCAACTGGTAACTACAACTTTTGCACACAACTATTAAGCAACTACCACTACGGACAACTATCACTACGAATAGCATGGCAACTCTACAATAATCATTATTACAACATATCTACTAAGCATGACAACTATAAAACTATAACATAGTAGCACAACTTTCTACTCTATACTACACCCGGAGATAATCCCACTCACCGATTACCAGCAATAGAAGGAACTCATAATTCTAATCTTACTGAGCCTTCTCTTCGTCTTTATCACCTGAGAATAGACATAACATAGTCAGTAATCATGTCTTGATAACAACCCGACAACAAAACAACAACACCAATACCAACACTTAATCAATCTAACCTGTCAACCATACGAGTGACACTCATTCACACGTCTAAGAAACCTCAACCGTGCGGTTGACACCTCACTCGTAAGTTTGGTCTTTGGCCAAATCTCTAATTACACAACAGTAGATCCATACAGTTGACCACACGAGTGACATATGACTCGTACGAGTCACATCTCAATCGTATGATCCAACTAGAAAATATAATAGTTCAAGTAACCACTCACTCGTGCGGTTCACCATGAGGTTGACCGCCTTAACTGTACGAGTGAAAGTTCACTCATGCGAGTGAAGGCGCATATGTACCACTTGTACGAGTGATAAGAAACATCAATAGAAACATGTAAAGATACTTTCCAACCTATATTCATCATATATTCATTCATTCATAAGCCTATATCAAGAATTCAACCCATAATAACAGATTAAAGCATGCACACTAGACACACACGCTAATACCTCTATTTCTGACCCAAATACATTTTTATATAGCTTCTAAAGAGTTTACCATTGGAAATTATTTTTCATTACAATTCCAACGATAATTGATTCATCAAAAACGGAGTTACGGTTTGAAAGTTATGACCAAAACAAGTTTCCACAAATCTGACCCTGTGCTCACACGTGTGACTGAGGTCTCACTCGTGCGAGTGAGTTTTCACATGTGTGGTTGACCATCAAAAGTGTGGTCACTCGTACAAGTGACCTGTCAAAAGTGTGGGTGCTGATGAACACCTACAGCTCGCTGTTTTCGCGTTTTTTGACCCCAAAACATGATTTTTGCTCAATCTGATCATGAAACCACTCCAAAAACATCATATAATAACTATAGAACATATATCTAACAACAATTAACACTAACAAACACAATTCATCAAGATTCAAGCATCAAAACTCACTTTTGCTCAAGAACACAAAAACCCATTTAATCAAGAATTCAAGCAACAATTCAAGCAAGCTAACCTGGATTATTGATTACTAGGATGCAAGAATTTAATCTCTAAAGCTTCTTGATTCAATTCCACACTTGAATTAGATTAGGGTTAGAGGTAGGAGATGAAGTTAGGTACGGTGTGTTTTTGAGAAATCTCTAGAGAGATGGAGAAAATGGCAGCACAATATACTTATTTAGGGTTAAAATCCCATACCCCATCACACCCGGGTATTTACCAATTATCTGATAACTTACGTACCTCGTTAAGAGGCCCTAACGGAGTCCAAATTCAATAAACGAACCTGTTCTGTGACCCTTGCCACAAACTGGTCTTAACCAAATAATCAGATACTTAAAAACATACAATTATAAAAATCACTTTTAATAACACTTAATGGAAAAATAGTGTATTTCAACTACGCCCAAAACGCGGGTGTTACATGGGGATATTCTACGTGCATCTTGTTAATGTCGGTTACCAGGTGTTCACCATATGTATGATTTTTATCTCTATGCAGTTTGCAAAATGCCTGAAATGAGATGTATATTTATGAGAAATGAAAATGAAAATCTTGTGGTCTATTAAAATTATGGAAATGATCGATTATGATAAACTAATGAACTCACCAACCTTTTGGTTGACATTTTAAAGTATGTTTATTCTCAGGTATTAAGGAAATCTTCCACTGTGCATTTGCTCATTTTAAAGATATTACTTGGAGTCATTCATGGCATATTTCAAAAGACGTTGCATTCAAGTCGTTGAGTTCAATAGAGATTATTATTAAGTAAATAACAGTTTAGGTCATTTATAGGTTGAATATTATGAAATGGTATACATACCTGTCAACTTTTGATGAAATGAAAGTTTGTCTTTTAAAACGAATGCAATGTTTGTAAAATGTATCATATAGAGGTCAGATACCTCGCAATGTATCCATATGTTATTGTATTCGTCCTTATAGATTAGGACGGGTGTCTCATGTGGTATCAGAGAGGTGGTCTTAGCGAACCAGGTCTGCATTAGTGTATCTAACTGATAGTCGTTAGGATGCATTAGGGAGTCTGGACTTCGACCTTAGTTGTATGTCAAAAAGTTTTGCTTATCATATCTTGTCGGAAACCATGCTTATCATCTTAAGTCTAAACGCGTCTTACTGCATTCATTGCATAGATAGTGTATAGACAAAAATTCATATCTTAGCGTATCTGCTAATTCATATCTTAGCGTACCCGTTACTGTAAACTTTACCTGACATATTTCAATGATTCCTCCGTAATTTATCGAATTTTGGTATTATATATACTTAGGTAATTTATGTATTAATGAATACCAAATCTAAGTCTTATAATCCTCCTCATATCGAAAAAAAAAATCATTTCCCTACTCTGTACGAGATGGATCCTGCAACTAGTTCCAGTTCCTCGGATTCCGATATGGAGTTTCACTCGAGCTCCGAAAGAAGTGTGACCGGAATGGATCAACCAATCAGCCATCATCTATTTTGGATGAATTGGGGATGGGTTCATAGCCTCCTCAATCATTGGAAACAAGAAGAAGGTGATCCTTTCCATCCACCACATTGTCCTATTGGTGATGAACCTGAAGCACTTACCGGTGAACCTGTCCGAGACATCATTTTCTCTCTCATCTTCAGAGTATCTCGGCATGATTATATACGATCTCACATTCTAGATCTTATTCACCCATTCATCCGAACCACCAATCATCCCGGTGTAATAGAAGAAGTCAACGAGCTTCGCGCTCGGGTAGTGGTTTTGGAGAATATGGTGCAAAGGTTTCAAACACCAGGAGCAGCACCAGCAGTAGCACTAGTACTACCATCATCAACGCCAACAATACCATTACCAACTCCAACCACAACCACGTTGTAAACCTCAACTTTACAATCTGTCCCACGAGCACCAATGTCATACGCTCTGTAGATACCAAGAAATACCAACAACAACAAACGATGAAGTGTTGATTCATAACTTCATTGGAGAAACATTCTGCGATGATTATGTAGTCTCTAAAGTCTTAGAGATTATCTATTCTAGTCCTAACCATAAATTAGTTGAGTAAAACAAAATGATAGAAGCAAGAGTAGGAACCCTGACAGGAATGGTGTGTGATTTACAAGTTAGACTTGTTTTACCAACAGCATCAACAGTACCGTAGCATCACCAGCACAGTCAGTGCCATAAGCATGGTCAGAATCAGCAGCACCTATAACATCACAAACTCTGTTAGTTTAAGAATCACTGTGGATATCATTACGAATCAATAACGCGTATATTGTATCAACGAGTTATGAAGTATTAACTAATTTCCTCTGAAGAAATTATATGTATATTTTATATATATATATAAATTTTGAGATCAAAATAAATCTTTCTGTACTAAGCTATTATGTATGGATCTTAACTACTCTGTTAATTCATATTACTAATATGCTATGATGTGCATCCTTCGTCAGCAACTTAACCATCATTAACTACAATCTCTGTTTTAATTCAATGAATTACAGCTCATAATAAATCAAGTATATTATTCAAATATATGTTTGATTTTACACTTCCATCAACGATGTACTCGAAACTTTTCTGATAACATTATTCGTACCTTGCAAAGTTCACCAAAATTCTACAACCATCAACATCATGCATCAACAAATAACGAATTATTAATTCATAATTTCAAATTTCATTGATTAAATACTCCGTAAAAGTTATGTAATTTCTAAAGCCTTTAGGGATTATTCAATTCTAGTTTCAACTGTAAATCGAATGAGTTTAATTTAGTATTAACTCATTAAAATCTATGTTACATCTGAAGAAAATATACACATATATATTTTCATAATGACTGTAATAAAATTCTTTTGTACAAAATATTAATTGTGAAATTTTTTTAACGGGTAGGTAATACCCGAGATATATATATATATATATATATATATATATATATATATATATATATATATAAATTCACAATTTATATGTTACATTCTTCGAATCTGAATCAGCAATCATCAACTATACTCATTACTCTCACAAAAATATACATTGTTTTATAGAAATTAAAACAACCATTCTCATCCAAATTTGATTACGTATTCTGATTTTGACAAATCAAAATTTAAGTCAAGATTCAACCGGTATCATCACTCTTAGATTCCTACATCTTTCAAAGCTATACTTTGGCTTCGAAAATGTGTTAGAACATCAGATGTATATTAACGATTACAATCTGTGTTCAAACCCTCCGAAATTCCTGAAGACACTTCAAATAATGAGCAATCGAGATGATGATCCAACCACATGTTACCCACAGTTATGTACCTGAAAAAACTCTTGAAACCAAAGTAAAAGTTTAAACACGTATCCGCGTCAAATGTTTTTGGCATTTATTAGCAAAAAATAACTTTGCGATTCCTTTTCAAAGTAGCCAGTTTTGTCACAGCTCCAGCAAGTCAACTTCGACTTTTCAGTTGAAACATCTTATTATAACCTCGATATATACGTTGCCCTTTCGCCATCGTTACCGGGAAACCATTTATATTCCACCACATTAGCAATAAACTTACCAACAACTCCACTGATCTTTGATTTTTTTTTCTCCGAAAAATCATTATATTTATCAAAACCCCATCATTTATTCATCTGCATCTTGTAACGAGAATTGCCATACGAATCATTGGGATTTAGCAATCAGTATTTTGAAATCTCGCAGCATGTCTACGCCAACAGTTATATGTGTACATATAAAGGACTTACATACTTCGAATGTGAAGTTTCTGAAAAACACCTGAACTGCGAACTAGTTCTCGAAATGCTGATGAAGCAGCACAAATTGTAAACGACCTTAACAGTAAAAAGTTTGATGATAAAGAATAGTGTGTTGGCAAAGCTCAGAAAAAGAGAAGGTTTGGAACTAGAAAACGGATTGAGCAAAGTATGAAAGAAGCTGTAGATAAATCACAAGGACAAATCTACCTTCAAAGAATCTAAATGATTCCGTATCTGCTGAAGTCATTAACGAATACCTTACTCCTGACTCTAAACCCCTGCGAATAATATTCTTCATCATCCTCTGATATTAGAAATTCTAAGATATCATCGTATCTGTCAATATAAATATCCTCCATATTTCTGAAGATATTTCCATAATTATTCTTATCTGAAATCATTTAT
This sequence comes from Rutidosis leptorrhynchoides, assembly GCF_046630445.1. Taxonomy (NCBI): domain Eukaryota; kingdom Viridiplantae; phylum Streptophyta; class Magnoliopsida; order Asterales; family Asteraceae; genus Rutidosis; species Rutidosis leptorrhynchoides. The sequence goes on along the minus strand of NC_092334.1, from coordinate 372,959,634 downwards.
CTCTTCACGCTATAAAAGAAACTATTTTAGTTTCTAAGTTCTGAAATCGTCGAGTTTAAAATAGGAAATTTTTTTATGAAGTAGTGTTGGAACTGAAGCATGAGTTAGTGTAATATAATGACACTTGATCAACGTGATTATATTACAGTAATTCATGCTGAGTTTTTTTTAATGGAACGTGATGATTCACAGATCATAACATCATCATGTGCCATGTTACACGATTCTTGTATTCTATTTAACATCTCAAATATCAAGAAAATATTTCTTGATGATTCGGTCTTTTCCAGGATATTCTTGTAATTTGACAATTCAAGATCGTACCATTACAATTTTCTTCTTAGAACCTTAACTATGTTCATTCCGAAATTCATATCTGCGAATTCTGGACCATTACAAGCGGTGCTTAATCGCAAGAAGAGGAAACGAAAGAATGAAGCTTCGAAATAGAAATGAGAGTATAAATCGCAGCAAATAGGAGATAGCATTAATTGTGGATGTCAATGATTATAGAAAAACAAAATCAAAGACATCGAAATATAAAGGAAGATATAAAGCCAACAACAACCCAGAAATTACAAACCGTGTATATCGATGCGTATAGCAATATAAATACACGGGAGAACTAAAAACACTATAAAACTAAGAGTATAGTAGAAGTGAATAGATTCTTCCAGCGGCAGATGAAAAAGGAGAATGACAGATATGAAAGTGAGGAGTATATCAAGAATCAGAACTGTATGAAACATACTGATGAATGCTTTAAAGTATGAGTTGAGGGAGAAAGAATAAAAGGTGTGAGTTGTAAGGAAATGAAGGGGGTGGATTTATAGTAAAATATCCAACAGAGCAATTAAAACAGATGATCGCATTTAAAGCGGATCCTAATTCCCTTGATTATCGAAGAATCAAATTTTATTACGAAGATTTCCTCCAAATCTCTTGAACTTGGAAATCAATCCTATCTATGTCAACAGATATGACGAATCTACACCTACTCATTTCACTATCTTGTGATAGCTTCACTCATACTCTTTACAAAATCAAATGGTTTTATCCATATTACTCAATGATGATAAAACTCTATTTATCAAATCATATTTGTCATGAAAACATTCTTATTGTTATCCATAACCATCCCAATCAAATTTTGGGACAAAATTTCTTTAACGGGTAGGTACTGTGACAACCCGGAAATTTCTGACCAAATTTAAACTTTAATCTTTAGATGTTTCCGACACGATAGGCAAAGTCTGTTAAATTAAATATCAAGAATTATAAACTGTGTTCATACATTCATTTAACCTTGACCAAATTCCAATGATTCATGAACCATTATATGAATGGATATGATTATATATGTATATGCATATATTATGTTAACAAGGTATTAAATGTATAATACTTTACATGAATGTAATTGCCACAATGTGTTATCAATGGATTAGAATATTATATCATATGATTGAACTATCAGATACATTGAATTATGATTACAAGTCTCTGTTGAGAGGTCCACGTTGATTTAAGAAATCTTTTCATTTTAACAATATCCGGAAAAATGGTAAAGTGATTTACAAGTAAGAACAAATAGGTCAATTAGCGATAATTGGATAAAGGTTAGTAAAGATTAACTTTTAACACAATTATTGCCTCGTGTTTTTGTTAAGATAATTATTTAGTTTTCATATTATTAAAAACGTTTATGATATAGATGAAACCTTTTAAAGATTGAAGTTGAATATATACAATAAGTCGGAGTGTAAATTGTTAGAACTATATATATAAATAACTTGCATCATGTATTTAAAACGTGTTTATGAATATTGAATATATATGATTTCAAAATTAGTTAAATAAACGATAGTAACATTCGGTTATTCGATTCGAGTGATTTTTAGAACATTTGGGAAGTTAAAATAAACGTTGGCGCATAAATGAATTATATCAAGATAAGTTCTAGAGCATAAATATTAGGTGATATAATAATATCTATTATTTAAACGATTTTAAATTACATATATTGAACGTTGAAATATAAATTTATTTTTGAAAAACTAAAATATAATATTATTAAATAAATATTTCAATCCTGTATAATATGTACAAAATTATATTTTTCTTTGAGAATATATATATATATATATATATATATATATATATATATATATATATATATATTGCAAAGTGATTAAATATAATATTAACTAAATACAAAGCATTTTGATTTAGATTATCATATGTATATATAACGAGACATAGATTTATAAAAGCAAATGACCAAAACATTCAAATGTATAAGTTACATTTCATGGAGTACAACTATTGGTGAGATAAGTCTAATTATTGATAAAGGTACGTGTCACGAAACGTAAAGTACAAGTTTTCTAAGTGTACGAAAGGACGTTCGAAAAACCGGAACTGGCATATAAGTTGAGCGTCAACGTACAATTCATCGGTGCTAAAATTTCGAATCAACTATGCACGAGATTATAATATAATATTTAATTAATTCTAAAGATTAAATATATTATATATTAAATAAATATATATATATTAATATCTTAAAGTGTCGGCAGGGGAAGAAATATGATTGTGGCCATGTTCTCATAGCCATGCGATCGCATGGCTATACCTCTCAAACTCCATGCAATCGCATGGCAGGTTAGGTGAGGTGTATTTGCTATAAATTCGACGAATTCTGTACGTTTAACTCATAATTCAATCCCTCTCTCAATCTCTCTTCTCTTAATATATATATATATATATATATATATATATATATATATATATATATATATATATATATATATATATATATTATTATTATTAAGATTACTATTATTATTATTAATTGTATTATTATTATTATTATTATTATTATTATTATTATTATTATTATTATTATTATTATTATTATTATTATTATTATTATTATTATTAGTATTAGTATTAGTATTAGTATTATTATTATTAGTATTATACATAAAATATAACGACGGAGTGCTGTCCAAGTGATTTAAAACGGGTTTTATGAGCGTGATAGAGCTAAGGAAATTATGGGTTATAGCTATGGAGGTGATGGGTATGGTTCATGGGTATGCTCGTGAGGTCAATTTGGTGTTTATCATCTCCGTTGCGTCTACGTACCTTTCCTGCAATATTGAATCTCAATATTGATACGTGAGCACTCATAACTTAACTTTTATATATTAATAGTGTATCCCTGACTAGTGCTCGAGTATATAGGATTATGCATGCTTGTATATTTGATATTGTCGTTAAATAGTTGATGATAGATTATGAACTAGTTACATATGCGGTTGAGATAAGGTATAAGATATGCATGTCGTTGGAAAGCTAGCGAAAAATTAAGAACTTTTCATTTAGATATCGAATGGTTTCTATGAACGGATTAGAAGTTATAGTCAATTGAAAAAATGATTATTTTTATCGTCGTTATAGTTTTTATCTAATTATTATTATTATTATTATTATTATTATTATTATTATTATTATTATTATTATTATTATTATTATTATTATTATTATTATTATTATTATTATCATTATCAGTAAAAGGTATTATCATTAAAAATTGTTATTTTTACTATCGTTATTATCGTTAAAGTTATAATTAGTATTATTATTATCATTAATATGAACATGATATAAAAGACGATTAAAAGCTACTAAACGAATCGATTGGGAAATAATGAGTATGGGTATCATGATGAAATTTGAAATATCGTAAGATATTGATTTAGAAAAAATTATCGTTTTTCATTATTGTTATCACTTTTATTACTAAAAGTATTATTTATATTAAAACTATTATTTTTACAAAAATTATTATTCTTAATAGGAATATCATTGTTAATATAAAATTTTAGTATTATTATTAATAAAAATTATCATTTTATCATAATATCATTTTTAGTAAATATAAATATTAATATTTTTATTAATAGAATAATAATAATTATTATTACAAAATGATATAACTTTTACTTATTATTATTATCAATATTATTTTATCAAATAAATATGTGATACAAAGATATTTTTCTACGTGTAAAATAATTACATTAATAATACCTATCATACTATTTTTATGATATTAAATGAACTTTATAAATTTTATTACTTAAGATATATAAGAGTATATTTTAATATAAAATTTTATTTATTAAAAGAATGAATTATATTATTTATTCTAATAAACCTTTTAAAATTTTTTTTAAAAATATAAAACGACGATATTTAAACAATATAATAATTATGTATAAATTTTGGAAATCATTTTTGAGTCAAATTGACTTTTGTTGACTTTTGCATATTAGTCTCGAGCATTAGGATTGTGATACACTACGGTTTGACCTAAATTGTTAGACATATATTGACCAACATATAAATATATATAATTAATATAGGTTCGTGAATCCGAGGCCTACCTTGTACTTGTTCAATGCCGTCATATGTATTTTTACTACAAAATACAGTATTGTGAGTTTCATTACTCCATTTTTAAATGCTTTTGCAATATATATTTTTGGGACTGAGAATACATGCGCTTTTATAAATGTTTGACGAAATAGACACAAGTAATTGAAACTACATTCTATGGTTGAATGATCGAAATCGAATATGCCCCTTTTAGCTTGGTAGCCTAAGAATTAGGGAACTGGCCCCTAATTGACGCGAATCCTAAAGGTAGATCTACGGGAACTAACAACTCCCATTCTGGAATTTGGAATGCTTTAGTACTTCGATTTTATCATGTATGATGGATGTCCCGGAATGATGGGGATATTCTATATACATCTTGTTAATGTCGGTTACCAGGTGTTCACCATATGAATGATTTTTATCTCTATGCGGTTTGCGAAATGCCTGATATGAGATGTATATTTATGAGAAATGAAAATTAAAATCTTGTAGTCTATTAAAATTATGGAAATGATCGATTATGATAAACTAATGAACTCACCAACCTTTTGGTTGACACTTTAAAGCATGTTTATTCTCAGGTATTAAAGAAATCTTCCGCTGTGCATTTGCTCATTTTAAAGATATTACTTGGAGTCATTCATGGCATATTTCAAAAGACGTTGCATTCAAGTCATTGAGTTCAATAGAGATTATTATTAAGTAAATGACAGTATAGGTCATTTATAGGTTGAATATTATGAAATGGTATACATACCTGTCAACTTTCGATGAAATGAAAGTTTGTCTTTTAAAACGAATGCAATGTTTGTAAAATGTATCATATAGAGGTCAGATACCTTGCAATGTATCCATATGTTATTGTATTCGTCCTTATAGATTAGGACGGGTCGTCTCAATGTGAAACAGAATGTTTAGACTAATAACCTCGTTTTGGTTAGGGTTTTTCATCTACCTAAGTGTTAATGATCATTACTTGATGGATTAGTGATTTATGACTCAAATTGAAAGTGCTAGTTAGCTCTAAGATTGCCAAACGAGTTAAAATCCTAAGTTTGTGAAAATTTGAAATTGCCTAAGTGGCTTACTCGCACGATTGATGTGTGAATCGTACGAGTAACCGCACGATTGAGGTTAACCGTACAGATGACCCTGTTCTAAAATTGTCCTAAGTCATCTAGGTCACATGCACGAGTGACACTGTGAGACACGCGGTTAATGGTGAACCGTGTGCTCAACCGTACGGTTGAGCACGAGAGTATAAATAGAGGGTGCTGAGCACAGGAACTCACACTTGTGTACCCACTTCATTTTCTCTCTCTAAAATCGACCTTCACCAATCGAGTTTTCCACCGCATCATTTATTAAGCATATTGAGCCGACCTCAGCGCCACCAATTAGGTATAATTTCATCAAGTTTTAGTAGGTTAATTTATTGTTTGAATGTGTCGAAACCCTAAGGGTTTATAAGTCGAATTTCATGAAATTGAAGTGTGTTTTGATGATTATTTGCTATTGTTTTGAGTTAAACGCTACCTATACTTGCTATTGTGATGTAAATCGGTCCACAAATATGTAATCCCGTCGATTTAAAAAGTGCATTTAATATTGGTTTCATCAGACATGCACGAGTGACATCACTCGCACGCGTGGGACATGACTCGCACGAGTCAGTACGCGGTTAAGGCTTAACCATGTGAACCTTTGAGCCCACTTATTTGATTTCATTTGACTGGTCACTCGTTTGACTGAGCTGACATGTGTGATTAACCGCACGAGTCACCACATGGTTGACTCACTCGCTTATCAATGTTGCTTCAACCGTGTACCTTGTCTGAAACCATATTACTGCTCAAATGTGTCAACAGTGGCACAAGTGACTATGTTACTCTTACGTTTGATCCCTCAGCCGCACGTGTGACAGTATCACTCGCACGGTTTGTCCTATTAACAAGTTTATGACACTTTGACGCAAATGCTTTGATGTCTTATGATATGTGAGTTGTATTTCTAACATTTCTATTGCTATTTCAGTTTGTAAAAAATACCAATGGCAGAACAAGAAGTTAGTGTTCCAGTTATTAACCAAGAAGCTCAGGGGGAGTAAGTAATTCCTCAAGTGAATTCGGTTAACCCACCTGCTCAACAAGAGATTATTCTAGAGAAGGGTGAGCTCAACAATCAAGTCGCCCTCTATGACACTACTCTCGAGAAGGGTGATCATTTTAAAGAGATTATAGCTTTCCTTTAGCGATCAAGGATCCATACTGCTATTTCTACTCAATGCACTGCTTACTACAGTCACTAAAAGGAATTCTGGAGAAATGCGATACTTGATGTGTCAGAAGCTGAGACTAAGCTGGTCAGTACTGTTCAAGGGCATGAGATCGTTGTCTCTAAGACTGTGATAAGGAGGATTTTAAGTTTTAATGATGAGAAATGCTCCCACATGACAATTAATCGAGAAAGAATCCACAGATTCTTCAAGAGATGTGCATATTCTGGTTATATCTCTGGTAATTATGAACTGATGAAGACTCTTCTTCCTCCACAGTTTAGATATCTTGATCATGTGATAATGCACTGCTTGAGTGGACGTAAAGCTGGTTTTGATAAGCTGAATGAGAAAGTGCAGTTAATGTTTGTGGCACTTGTCCTAAGGGCTCCGTATGATTTCTCAGGATTCGTCTTCTATTACTTCAAAGAAAATCTTTTCAGTTCTACACAGAGATATCTCTTCTACTCCTGTTTTCTTCAAATGATTATCAATGACACTGCACCAGATCTACCAAAGCTTGAAGAGGATATTATTCACCTTAAACCAATGAATCCGATAACTTTTCGGAGAATGGAGGAAACAAGAAATGAGGATTTGAAACCTGATTTTAACAGAAAGCTTGTTTGCCATCTCATCAAGGAGAATTATCGATGTCCAGCTGGTAATTCTTGGAGAAATGAGGATTCCGACTCTAACTATGAAGTTACCGATGAGGAGGAAGATGGAGGTGATAATCAAAGAGCAACTGGTGAAGCTCAAAGAGGAAATGATGATAATGTTGATGTTAATGATGGTGATGATGATGAAGCAACTAAGGAAGATGTTAGTTTGATTCAAAGGAAGAGGAAAGGTAAAGGACCGATGACTTCCGAACAGCCAAAGAAGAAGGAGAAAAGAACTAAACATAATTATGACTCACCTTAGAGATCATCTCAGGGAGGTTCTAAACAACAAGCTCAGAGACAACCTTCCGGTTTCATGAAGGACGCTAGAGCCGCTGTTACCTCACCGAGGCCCGCCACCACAACACCTCAGGTCACGTCATCAGAATTCAAGACACAGCAAAATCTTCTGTTGTCATTGATCACTAAGATTACTAATCTCGAGAATCAAACCATCGAAGAGAAGAAAGTTAGTGAAGAAAATATTGAATCGTTAGTGGAAGAAAACAAAAGATTGTGGAATCGAATGAACAGTCAGAAGGGAAAGACGGAGAAGTTAAAGAAAAAGATTTTGGCTATTAAGAGTGAAAATAGGTTGAAGTTGAAGGAGATGAACGATAAGCTCAAACAAATGATAAAACTAAGTTGATAACGGATGGAGGTGAATATTCCTCTGATTTGGGAGGTGATGACGAGAAAGATGATGAAGAAGATGCTGGCACTGGAGGACCCTCTTTTGAAATTCCGTTAGTGATACCTATTCGAAGCTTTAATGAATATGGTGAGGTCTTTACTGCTCAATATTATATGAATTATTCAAATGTTTTTGATGATGCAGAAAAGGGGAAAGTTCCACCAAGTGATTTCCCAGTAGAACAGTTTGCTGCTCTGGCGTACGACAGTTAAAATGATACAGAGGATGCAGAGATAGTTGAAGCTGAAGTCAAGGCTCCACAAGAAGAGCCAGCTGCTAATGTCCCTCCCGAATCAACCCAAAATATTGACTTAAGTGATTTTGATAATTTGTTTGCGGATGAAAAGAGTGAAGATTCTGTTGGTAAGGATAATGTGAAAGAAGATGTGATTGTTGAATCCGAAGATGAATTAGTGATAGAATCTGAGAATGAAGAAGAAGAAGTTGACATTGTTATACCTTCGCTCGAGCCCTACTCGAATCCGTCACTCAATACTTTAAGTGACTTTTTCAATTTGAGTAGTGAGGTGAAAACAAAGAGGTTTAATGAATTAGAATATGCGAGGAAGGTATACAAGGAGCAAATCAAGGAAGTTGATGTGTTAATGGAAAGGAATAAGAGAATCCGACATGAGAAACTGCTCGTTGAGAAAGAAAGAAAAGAGATTGAGCTAAAGAAGAAGAAACTCCGAGCCGAGCAAGCTAAAGCTGATGTATGGAATGAGATTAATAAGTGGTTCGAATGTGATAGGGTTAAAGTAAACAGAAATGTTGAAGAAGACGAGATCCGTCAAAGTTGGTGGAAACAAAACGTTGTTAACCCTGATCAGATGAATAAGCCAGAACTCGATCCAAAGTTTGTCAGTTTCTATGAAAAGGTAAAGAGAACCAAGAAGTATTCCAAGGGTAAAATTTTGAGCTGTGGTTACTTCAAGGAGATCAATTGTTTTGCGATCAAGAGGGAAGGAGGAGTTGATTATATGGCAAGACCGAGTCACTTCAAAACTCTACCTTACTTTGAGATCATGCAACTTGCGAAGCTGAAGATGTTGAATGTTGAAGATAGTGACCTTTCCAGGTTGTTTCAGAGAAAACTCAGATATGAGTACAAGACAGGGAAATCAGATATCTTTAAGTCAACAGCCACTAGGTTTTCCATACACCCAACAAAGTTAAATTCAAAAGGTGGACCTGTTCGCGTTGTTAAGTTCTGTCCAGCCAAGTACATGAAACAATCTTCGTTGATGCCCTTACCTAAGGATATATGTAAAAACTTCAGATGGTAGTTCTATAACGAATTGTTGGAGGAAGCAGTGATACTGACTGCAATTGAGAAAGAAGGTGGAAGCATACAGTTTGACAATGTGAGGATTCTGGATCCTATGTGGCTGAGAAACTTGTCGAGATTTAATGTGGAGACACTTCACTGCCATCACATTATATTTAGAGATGATAAAAAGGAGGAAGCTATGAGATATCAATGTGTAATCGATGTCTACTATTCCTACCTCAACAGAGAAAGTGATGCTCAAAGCTCAAACCAAGCTCAGGCCAACTGAATCCTGTCAGATATTGTGTTGCTAGTGTGTATTTTGTTTTTGATGTATTTATGTGAGAGAGATAATCTGGATGTGTATTTGATGTTAAACTGATGCTACTTTTGGACTTATATGTATTTCACGGACGTTTACTTTATTGTAATCGATGGTCTAGGTCCTAGGGGGAGTTATTGATGCATTTTCTGTAAGTCCCTAGACAACTATCCTACATTTGTGATTAGTACTTCAGTTTATGGGCTACCATGATCGCTCGTTATTATCCTATCTGTGTTTATATGTGGTTACAGGTACTGCAGGAACGCGATATGGAAGTCTGACTATCTTAGACTCAGTCAGACGTACGAGTGAAGTCTCACTCGTACAGCTGACAAGCTCATATGCACGGTTGAGTTGAGCTGAGTCATAAATATAATATGAGTATACACACACGAGTGAGTGATCACCTGTACGGATGAGGCAGCCCACTCGTACGAGTGACGGCTGACTCGCACGGTTGACTCAACAGCAGGGGTATTTAAGTGTTATGTTCTTCATTTTAGGTTAAGCCTCTCATTACACACACATCACTCAGATCTGGTAGCCTTGTCCGGTTCTCTCTCAACCCAAATCACTCAAGAGGTGAATAATAGCTCTAGGTGTTAATCTAATCATACATCCATTGTTATGGTTTGACTAAATTAATCCCAAAAAGTACAATAATTACTAGTATAGTTTGATTCACTAATTCCACCTTTGTGTGAATTAAACCTGTTGATTTCGAAGTTCCTAGTCATGTTTCATCAGGATGAGTCTTTGTCCATTGGTAACCATGATCCCTTCGTCACTATGTTCCTTCGTTACCATAGCTTCGTATAACGGATGCGGTTTCTTAACAATCCTGAATATTAGGATTACACTTTGGGAGTACTCTTCTTTTATCATTTGGGCGCCATTATTTGAGTTTGAGGATATCCCTCTCATGGTTTGTATTTGACATATGTGTTCTTGTGATCCAATCTTATGTCACCTACCGTCGTTAAGCGTGATATCTCCGGTAGCTTAGCTTCGTTTATTATTGTAACGACCCAACCCATCGATTTTCGGCCCATAAAAATTTTTCCTTTTTAATATACATTAAATAATACTTTAGGTCCCATTACACAATTTTCAAAATGTATTTGTTATCACATTACGCCTAACGACTTTAGTAAAACGTACATTACATAATTAAATCATAAACCGGGTTATACTCATGGCCCATTTGACTAAACCAATACACGTCACATGACCCGACTAGATACTTAACACAAAACCGAGCATGGTGATTGGGACTACGCTACCCAATCCTAAATCGAGTCTAAAAGCAAGATCTTCTAAAGCAACCTAGCCAAGATCTCTAATCCCCACGCTTACCCAAGCCGCCATCACGCGAACCTATAAAAATATCAACAACGAGAGGGTAAGCTAATGCTTAGTGAATGTAAAGATACTATACACATACATATGCATAAAATGACTACGCATCACCAGGCACAAAGAGAAAACACATACCACCACCGCATAGCAAGCAAGCTATAAATAGGCACATAAACAAAGTAGCTACACGCTATGAAATCTCCAAGCTAACGCCACATGATTAGCTACAACACAACAATAAGTATATACGTGCATACACAATAAATATACTCAACAACATTAACAAAGTTAACCCCTTAACCTAAACCACATGAAGGTTGGCCGAACATCACGCGCCTTAGTGAATCCGAACTTCACGCGACTCACTACCTTCAAACAACTTGACTATTAAGGATGGGCGAACTTCACACGCCTTTATGAATCCGAATACCTTAGTCAAACATCATAAATGGGTTGGCCGAATTTCACACGCCTTAGTGAATCCAAACATCACGCGATTCACTACTCGAATCATCACCAATACATCACAATAGGGTTGACCGAACTTCACGCGCCTTAGTGAATCCGAACTTCACGCGATTCACTACTCGAATCATTGTGACGACCTGGAAATTTCTGACCAAATTTAAACCTAACCTTTATATGTTTCCGACACGATAAGCAGAATTTGTAATGTTGAATCTCAAAAAGTTTGGAACTACATTCATGTAATCAATTACCCTTTGACCGTGTTCGATGATTCACGAACAATTATGTGTATATAGATATGTATATATAATATATAATATTAACTGAAAACATTAACAAAGTATTAGATATATGATACTTTACATGAACGTATTTGTTTCGATATATTTATCGACAGAATTAAGAGATAATATCAAATGATTGAATTATCAGATACATTATGATATGATTACGGGCCAATGTTATGAGGTCCACTGTGATTTAAGAAATCTATTCTTTTTGACAATATTCAGAAAATGGTAAAGTGATCTATAAGTAAGAACGTGGAGTGTAAATAACTTAGATGTTGAATATCGACAAGTTAAGTAACTCGACATTTTTCATTAAGATGATTTCATATGTTTATTAAACCTTTGGACTTTATCCCATGCTTCACCAACAGACTGTAATTTAAAAACTTGAAACCTATTATGAATATATATAATTCTACTTTTCTAAAATGTTTTATGATATAACGATTTAAATTAATATTAAATATATTTATACGCGTATTATACTTACATAGTTTTATACTTTTACTATACTTTAACTTTACTTTAACTTTACTTTTAATTACTTTAACTTTAATAATTCACTTTAATAATTCACTTTAATAGTTCATACTTTAATAATTCACTTTAATAATTCATACTTTAATAATTTACTTTAATAATTCATACTTTAATAATTCACTTTAATAATTCAAAAATATATTATAAATAGAATTCAATAGGTTTCATTATTTCATAGAAACTTGAAAATATATTTCTCTAAACTCTCTCAATCGAATTACATATATATATTTTCTTAGTATTATTTCAAGATATTATTAGTATACATAAAATACTACGACGGAGTTATATTCAGAAGATTTCAAAATAAGTTTTCAAATGGGATAGAGCTAAGGAAATTATGGGTTATAGCTATGGAGGTTATGGGTATTGTTCGAGGGTATTGCTCGTGAGGTCAACCTAACGTTTATCATTTTCGTTGCGTCTACGTACTTTCCTGCAATATTGAATCACAATATTGATACGTGAGCATTCATATCTTATCTTTTATATATTAATAGTGTATCCCTGACTAGTGCTCGAGTATATATGATTATGCATGTTTGTATGCTTAGTTTCGTCATTAAATAGTTTATGATAAATCACGAATTTGATACATATGCTACTGAGATAAGGTATATGATATGCATGTCGTTGAAAAGCTAAATAAAAATTAATAACTTTTCATTTAGAAATTGTGTGGGTTCGATGAACGGATTAAAAGATATGGTCAACTGAATTATTATTAATTTTAATATTATTATTAAAACGATTATTATAATTGTTATCAGTTGATGTTATTACTAAAATTATCTTTATTACTAAAAATTAATATTTTTATTGAAACTATCATTTTATTATTTTTATCATTATTATTATTATCAATATTATTTTATCAAATAAATATGCGTACAAAGATATTTTTACCACACGTAATATAATTACATTAATAATACATACCACTATATTTTTGTGATATTAAGTGATTTTTATAAATTTTATTACTTGAGATATATAAAAGTATATTTTTATCATATATGAATTTAAATATAAATTTTTATTTATTAATAAATGACTTGTATTATTTAGTATAATAAGATCTGATAAATATATTTAAATATATAAAACGACTATATATAAGTTATATAATAAACATGTATAGATTTTGGAAGTCATTTTGGGTCAAGTTGACTTTTGTTGACTTTTGCATGTCGGTCTCGAGCATTAGGATTGTGATACACTACGACTTGACCTAAATTGTTAGACATATATTGACCAACATATAAATATATATACTTAATATAGGTTCGTGAATTCGAGACAAACCCTGCACTTGTTCAGTGCCGTCATATACATAATTGCTACGAAATACAGTATTGTGAGTTTCATTACTCCCTTTTTATATATCTATTTGGGCTGAGAATACATGCACTATTTTATAACTGTTTTACGAAATGGACACACGTACTAAAAACATATTCTACGTTGAGTTGTACCACTTTGCATATTTTTCCCTAATAGGTTGGTAACTACCATTTACATGCGGTATTGTAAACGCGAATCCTGTTGATAGATCTATCGGGCCTGACAACCCCACCCGGACTGGACGACCAGTATTCAACAGTTGCACAGTACTTCGTTTTAGTGACTACACTTGGTACAGTGTAGTGAGATTTCATAATAAAGGGAATATGCGACGTTGAATAAATGTTAAGTATGGTTACCAAGTGCTCAACCACTTAGAATATTTTTATTAAAACGTTTATCTATATGAAATCTTGTGGTCTATTACTATTACTGAAATGATTGATTATGATAAACTAATGAACTCACCAACCTTTTGTTTGACACTTTAAAGCATGTTTATTCTCAGGTATTAAAGAAATCTTCCGCTGTGCATAAGCTCATTTTAAGGATAATACTTGGAGTCATTCATGACATACTTTGAAAGACGTTGCATTCGAGTCGTTGAGTTCATCAAGATTAATATTAAGTCAATTATAGATGGATGTAATATGAAATGGTATGCATGCCATCAATTTTAGATGTAAAGAAAGTTTGTCTTTTAAAAACGAATGCAATGTTTGTAAAACGTATCATATAGAGGTCAAATACCTCGCGATGTAATCAACTATTGTGAATCGTTTATAATGTATATGAATGGGTCCTTTCAGTTGGTATCAGAGCGGTGGTCTTAGCGAACCAGGTCTTGCATTAGTGTGTCTAATTGATAGTTGTTAAGATGCATTAGTGAGTCTGGACTTCAACCGTGTCTGCATGTCAAAAAGTTTGCTTATCAATTCTAGTCGGAAATTATCTACTTATCATCCTTAGGAAATTACCTGCTTATCATCTTAAGTCTAGACGCGTTTTCCTGTATTTATTGCATAATAGTGTATAGACGGATTCTTATCTTAGCACATCTATTACTGTGAACTTTGACTGACATCTTTTCAAAGATTCTCCGTAATTTACGGAATTTTGGTATTATATATACATATGCAAATTATGTAATTGAAGAATACCAAATATAAATTCTACAATCTATTTCATACCAAAAATTCTTTCCCTGATCCTACGAGATGGATCCCTCAACCAGTTCGAATTCCTCAGATTTTGACAGCTATTCCGATATGGATATCTACCTGAGCTCCGAAAGTAGCATCACCGGAATGGATCAACCAATTTCCCATCATCTATTTTGGATGAATTGGGGATGGGTCCGTAGTCAACTCAACCATTGGAGACAAGAAGAAGGTGATCCCTTCCATCCACCACATTGCCCTCTTAGCGATGAACCTGAAGCACTTACCGGCGAACCTGTTCGAGACACCATTTTCTCACTCATTGCTAGAGTATCTCGTCATGATTATATACTATCCCATATTGTGAATCTTATTTATCCGCTCGTTCTAACCGCCAATCATCCCGGTGTACTAGCAGAAATTAACGAACTTCGTGCCCGAGTAGTGGCTTTGGAACACATGGTGCAAGGATTACAAACACCATCAGCAGCACCAGCAGCATAACCAATACCGCCAGTAACATCCACATCGCAAGCCTCAATACCACAAGCTTCAGCAGCATCACCAGCAGTTACCGGCAGTATCAACAGCATCAACAATATCGACAGCACCACCATCACCGTCAGTACTGTCAGCATCATCAGCACTAGCAGCACCTATAACATCACAAGTTTCGTCAGTTCAAGAATCGCCGTGGACGTCATCATTGATTGACAACGAGTATTTTGTATCAACGAGTTATGAAGTATTAACTCATTCTTCTGAAGAAATTATATATATATATATATATATATATATATATATATATATATATATATATATATATATATATATATATATATATATATATATATTATATATATATTATATATATATGAATGCTGAAACTATAAAAATCTTTCGTACTAAGCTATTGAATAGAATTGAAAAAGGGTAGATACTACTCAGTTAAATTCATATTACTAATATGCTATGATGTACATCCTTCGTTAACAACCTAACCATCGTAACTACAATCTTTGATTCAATTAAATGAATTCAGTTTCATAATAAACCAAGTGTATCATTCAATAACATGTTTGATTCACTTTCATTTTCAATGTACTCGAAACTTACTGGAAAACAACATTCGTATCTTGTGAAGTTAGCAAGAGTTCTATGAGCATCAACATAATTTACTAAGGAAATATCTATAAGAATAAATATTGAAGTATTGATTACATTAGCGAAATACTCCGCGAAGATTATGTAATCTCTAATGTTTTAGAGATTATTCTTTACTAATCCAAGCCGAAAATCAAATGAGCTTAATATGATATTAACTCATTAAATCTGTATTACATCTGAAGAAAATATACATACATATATTTTCATAAAGACTGTAATGAAAAATTCTTGTTCAAAATATTATTTGTGACATTTTTTTTAACGGGTAGGTAATACCCGAAAGATATATAAATGCACAATTAATATATTACATTCTTCGATTCTAATTCAGTAAATCATCAACTATACTCCCTATTTTCACAACAGTATACCTTCTTTTATAAGAAATCAAAACAACCATACTCATTCAAATTCAATCACCTGTTCTGATTTTTGAAATCTCAGAATGCAACTCGAGATATAAGCAAAACCATCACTCTTAGATCCTTACATTTTTTCAAAGCTATACTTTGACTTCAAAACTGTGATAGAACATCACTTTTAATTGTAACACTCAAAAGGATACGAGAATCAATCGAGATTTATGATGAATTTATCCTTTGGATATTGACAATGACAAGCTGCATTTAAAACGCTTCGAAATTTCGGAAGACACTTCAAATAAAGAACAATCGAGATGATGATCCAATCCTACATTACCCGAAGTCTTGTACCTGAAAAACTCTCGAACCTAAAGTTATAGTTTAACACGTACCCACGTTGAATTCTTTAGCATTTATTAGCAAAAACAACCTTACGATTCTTTTCAAAGAAGCCAGTTTTGTCACAGCTCCAACAAGTTAACTTCGACTTTTCAGTAAAACTAATTTTATTATAACTTCGATAGATACGCTGCCCTTTCACCATCGTTACTGGGGAACCTTTCATATCTCACCACATTAGCAGTAAACTTATCAACAACTTCATTAACCTTCGACTTAAACCTCTCCGAAAAGTCACTATACTTATTCATTGAAACTCCATCTCTTACTCATCCGCATCTTGCAACAAGAATTGCCATACCAATTACTGAAAATCAGCAATCAGTATTTTGAAATCTCGCAGCGTTTCTACTTCAATAGTTATATATACATATAATGTCTATCTTCTAAACTTACACACTTCGAATGTGAAGTTTCTGAAAAACATCTCAGACTGTGAATTAGTTCTCGAAATGCTAATGAACAGCAGAAACTGTAAACGACTTTAACAGTCAAAAGTTTGATGACAAAGAATAATGTGTTGGTAAAGCCCAGAAAAAGAGAAGAGTTGGTACTGAACAATGGATTGAGCAGACCGTGAAGGAGACCAAGGACAAATACAAGGACTAAAGTCTGTATTTAAAGAATCTTGATGATTCTGTTTCTGACGAAGTCATTAACGAATACCTTGCTCCTGACTCTAAACCTTTGCGGACCTTATTCTTCATCATCATCTTATCTTAAATATTATAAGATATCTTCGTATCTCTCATTATACATATTCTCCATATTTCTGGAGATATTTTCACAACTATTCTTATCTGAGATCATTTATCTCTCCATAATATCTGCAACATAAAAGAAACTGTGTTGGTTTCTAAATTCTGAAAAAAATTCAAATATGAATGTTTTGAAGTAGTGTTGGGAACTGAAGCATGAGTTAATATAATATAATGACACTTGATCAACGTGATTATATTACAGTAATTCATGCTGAGTTTCTAATGGAACGTGATGATTCACAGAACATACCGTCATCATGTGCCATTTACACGACTCTTACATTCTACCAAATCTCCAAACATATTAAGAACATATCTTCTTGATAGTTCTATCTTTCTGGATATTCTTGTAATTTGCCAAATCAAGATCGTACCATTACGATTTCCTTCTTAGAACATTAACTATGTTCATCCAAAACTTCATACCTACTAATTCTGGACCATTATTCGCTTGACTTAAAGCAGGGAAGAGACAACAAAAGTATGAAACTCCGAAATGTAAGGGAGAATATAAAGTCCAATAACAACACATAAATTACAAACCGTGTATATCAATGTTTATTGCAACATAAAGACACGGGAGAATTAAAAACACTATAACCCCAAGGGCGAAGTAGAAGAAAACAGATTCCTCCGGTGGAAGTTAGAAAAGGAGAATGATTGTTGCGATAGTAAGGATAAGGACAAGGATTAGAACTGGATTAAGCATTTTCGCAATCTTTTGAAATTGGAATTGAGTATAGAAGTGGTAAAAACTAATGGAATGGAAAAGGTAAATATATAAGGGAAATATCAGATGTAGTAATCGGGACAGATCATCGCATTTAATTAAAGAGATCCTAATTTCCTTAAATCTCGAAGAAACAGATCTTATAGATTTCCAAGATTTTTTTTTGAATCCCTTGAATTTCGGAATTCAACCATGACTACGTCAAAAATTATGACGAAACTTATTTTCCTCATTCCACTATTTTGTGATAGCTTCACTCATACGCTTCGAGTAATCGGATCATTTTATCCATATTACTCTATGGTAATAAATCCTATCTATCAACACATATCCGTCATGAAAACATTTTTATGGTTAGCCATGACGACCTCAATCAAATTTCGGGACGAAATTTCTTTAACGGGTAGGTACTGTGACGACCCGAAAATTTCCGAACAAATTTAAACCTAACCTTTATATGTTTCTGACCCGATAAGTAGAATTTGTAATGTTAAATCTCAAAAAGTTTGGAACTACATTCATGTAATCAATTACCCTTTGACCGTGTTCGACGATTCACGAACAATTATGTGTATATAGATATGTATATATAATATATAATATTAACTGAAAACATTAACAAAGTATTAGATATATGATACTTTACATGAACGTATTTGTTTCGATATATTTATCGACAGAATTAAGAGATAATATCAAATGATTGAATTATCAGATACATTATGATATGATTACGGGCCATTGTTATGAGGTCCACTGTGATTTAAGAAATCTATTCTTTTTGACAATATTCGGAAAATGGTAAAGTGATCTATAAGTAAAAACGTGGAGTGTAAATAACTTAGATGTTGGATATCGACAAGTTAAGTAACTCGTCATTTTTCATTAAGATGATTTCATACGTTTATTAAACCTTTGGACTTTATCCCATGATTCACCAACAGACTGTAATTTAAAAACTTGAAACCTATTATGAATATATATAATTCTACTTTTCTAAAATGTTTTATGATATAACGATTTAAATTAATATTAAATATATTTATACGCGTATTATACGTACATAGTTTTATACTTTTACTATACTTTAACTTTACTTTTACTTACTTTTACTTTACATTAACTTTAATAATTCACTGTAATAATTCACTTTAATAATTCATACTTTAATAATTCACTTTAATAATTCATACTTTAATAATTCACTTTAATAATTCATACTTTAATAATTCACTTTAATAATTCAAAAATCTATTATAAATAGAATTCAATAGGTTTCATTATTTCATAGAAACTTGAAAATATATTTCTCTAAACTCTCTCAATCGAATTACATATATATATTTACTTAGTATTATTTCAAGATATTATTAGTATACATAAAATACTACGATGGAGTTATATTCAGAAGATTTCAAAATAAGTTTTCAAACGGGATAGAGCTAAGGAAATTATGGGTTATAGCTATGGAGGTTATGGGTATTGTTCGAGGGTATTGCTCGTGAGGTCAACCTAACGTTTATCATTTTTGTTACGTCTACGTACTTTCCTGCAATATTGAATCACAATATTGATACGTGAGCATTCATATCTTATCTTTTATATATTAATAGTGTATCCCTGACTAGTGCTCAAGTATATATGATTATGCATGTTTGTATGCTTAGTTTCGTCATTAAATAGTTTATGATAAATCACGAATTTGATACATATGCTACTGAGATAAGGTATATGATATGCATGTCGTTGAAAAGCTAAAGAAAAATTAATAACTTTTCATTTAGAAATCATGTGGGTTCGATGAACGGATTAAAAGATATGGTCAATTGAATTATTATTAATTTTAATATTATTATTAAAATGATTATTATAATTGTTATCAGTTGATGTTATTACTAAAATTATCTTTATTACTAAAAATTAATATTTTTATTGAAACTATCATTTTATTATTTTTATCATTATTATTATTATCAATATTATTTTATCAAATAAATATGCGTACAAAGATATTTTTACCACACGTAATATAATTACATTAATAATACATACCACTATATTTTTGTGATATTAAGTGAATTTTAAAAATTTTATTACTTGAGATATATAAAAGTATATTTTTATCATATATGAATTAAAATATAAATTTTTATTTATTAATAAATGACTTGTATTATTTAGTATAATAAGATCTGATAAATATATTTAAATATATAAACCGACTATATATAAGTTATATAATAAACATGTATAGATTTTGGAAGTCATTTTGGGTCAAGTTGACTTTTGTTGACTTTTGCATGTCGGTCTCGAGCATTAGGATTGTGATACACTACGACTTGACCTAAATTGTAAGACATATATTGACCAACATATAAATATATATACTTAATATAGGTTCGTGAATCCGAGACAAACCCTGCACTTGTTCAGTGCAGTCATATACATAATTGCTACGAAATACAGTATTGTGAGTTTCATTACTCCCTTTTTATATATATTTTTGGGCTGAGAATACATGCACTGTTTTATAACTGTTTTACGAAATGGACACAAGTACTAAAAACATAGTCTACGTTGAGTTGTACCACTTTGCATATTTTTCCCTAATAGCTTGGTAACTACCATTTACATGCGTTATTGTAAACGCGAATCCTGTTGATAGATCTATCGGGCCTAACAACCCCAACTGGACTGGACGACCAGTATTCAACAGTTGCACATTACTTCATTTCAGTGACTACACTTGGTACAGTGTAGTGAGATTTCATTATAAAGGGAATATGCGACGTTGATTAAATGTTAAGTATGGTTACCAAGTGTTCAACCACTTAGAATATTTTTATTAAAACGTTTATGTATATGAAATCTTGTGGTCTATTACTATTACGGAAATGATTGATTATGATAAACTAATGAACTCACCAACCTTTTGGTTGACACTTTAAAGCATGTTTATTCTCAGGTATTAAAGAAATCTTACGCTGTGCATTAGCTCATTTTAAGGATAATACTTGGAGTCATTCATGACATACTTTGAAAGACGTTGCATTCGAGTCGTTGAGTTCATCAAGATTAATATTAAGTCAATTATAGTTGGATGTAATATGAAATGGTATGCATGCCGTCAATTTTAGATGTAAAGAAATTTTGTCTTTTAAAAACGAATGCAATGTTTGTAAAACGTATCATATAGAGGTCAAATACCGCGCGATGTAATCAACTATTGTGAATCGTTTATAATGTATATGAACGGGTCCTTTCAATCATCACCACAACAAATGCTTCTAAAACCCATCACCAAAGGGTTTATCCAATACGCTAGCCAATCACAACATCAAGGGTAGTAACCCAAAACGCATAAGCGTATCATATGGACCCGAAGCACAAGAGTAGTCCTTTCTCCCACTCAAACATAGAGTAAACCCGAGCAAGGGTCACCCTACACACACGCACCCATCCTATGCATACATACACGCAAGGTTGCAAAATTCGCTATTCGGGGATTAATCGGTCGGGACTTTGAAAAGATTAATCGGCAATTCGGAGATTAATCGGGGATTAATCGAATTGTACTGTATACATTGAAATATTAAATTTTAAAAATTATATGTGTAAATATAGAAAAAAATCATAAACATAAAAATAAACTTTAACATAATTGTCTAAAATTGTTCATTTTGCTCCAAAACTATAAAGTTTTAGTTTAAATTTATGTTGAAATGGTAACCATTTTCGACTTTGACCGACTTTGGTTATAAAATTTGATTTTGACCTATCAATTGACGTTGATAGTTTAGTTAAACAGATTTTAGGAAATCGGAATGGGTTGCTCTTAAAAATGATTAATCGGAGATTAATCGACGAATAAACGGGTTTTTTACAACACTGCATACACGTATATTAAATTTACACTCA
Source organism: Rutidosis leptorrhynchoides (assembly GCF_046630445.1). NCBI lineage: Eukaryota > Viridiplantae > Streptophyta > Magnoliopsida > Asterales > Asteraceae > Rutidosis > Rutidosis leptorrhynchoides. The sequence goes on along the minus strand of NC_092334.1, from coordinate 372,937,458 downwards.
CCTTAAACCCTCAATGAAGTGCAATCCAATCCCGCAACTCGCCAATGGAACGTACCTATTCCATTTATCACATAATCATCAATACAAACTCATTTAGACTCTCAACCCGCCCAAATGAACAACAAGTGCAAATCACACCCTTTTGCACTTTTAACGCTACTCGAAGGTCCAAAACCAACAAGACCAATTCCCGCGTACTCAAAATACCTAAATGTACCAACTTTAGCACTTGAACGCATTTTAACTCGAGTTTCGCTCGAAACCCATTTTAACCCTTAAAAGTCAACATCTTACCATTTGCTAGTTTTGATATCAAAACGCCATTAACTCAAGTTTATACTTTAACTTAACTCAATTTAAGTTTATAAACCTCACACATACGATAATCGAACCGAAATCACCAACAAACCCTAATTTTGACTCTATTCAAAATTAGTCAACCAAATGTACACATATGGTTTCCACTACTTCAATAATCACTAACACTAGTGATTATTCACTCTTTGCAAGTCTTACATGTTTAAACTCGCTCACCAAACCCAAAACCCACCTTCAACACCTATAAACCCGAATCTTCTTGTTAATCTTCCATTAACAACTAATGGGGTTTCATTTATGGACTCACAATCAAAACCCCTAAATATGAACATGAATCTTAAGAACGAATTCGGATAGAAGACTCACCACTAGTATCACACATAGCTAGAAACGAGGTAAACAAGATTGCCTCTTGCGCCAAAGATCGAATCCCGCTCCTTCACCTTTGAATCACACTTTGAATGATTTGGGGTTTTGAAGTTTTGGAAGAAAATAGAAGAGAAAAAGGAAAAGAAATGATAGAAATGAAATCGGTGAATGGGATTTAAGATCCCAAATCTGGCACACACGCGAAATGATCGAAATGCCCTCGATACCTCTTAAAATTACAAAATCTGGAACCAGTTTGCCTGCGTGGTCGCGCCTCGACCTCCAAGGTCCGCGCCGCGAGATCAGCCGTGGTCTGGTGCCCTTTTTGCCCGCGTGCTGTTCTCGAAACCATTGCAAAAATAGTGCCGTGACTAGGAAGCTCCACGCCGCGATGATGAACATGTTTTGACCATTTTTCTCGTATGAACACCCTTCCACTCGTACACGCTTCATTCTCTTCATTCACGAAACATACAAACACTTGGAACACGTATAACAACTCTTCGATCACTCTCATAACCTTTACATACATGCATGCAACGTGTATACATATATATCTACATTTACTTATACATTCTTCGTTCACACATTTAAACCCTCTAAACTCCCACCTTGCATACCCACATACATCGTTTCGTGCACATATTTACCTACTTACATGCATGCTCGCACTTCATAACCACACATCCCAACTCGTATGTTATTTCGTTAAACCCATCGTACGCTATCTATATATATATTTAGCACGTATATACATCTATATATATTCGTCATACGTTGCTTGCACTCTATATATATATATATATATGTACCATATATATACATATATATATATATATATATATATATATATATATATATATATATATATATATATATATATATATATATAATACGACGAATATATATTATGCATCTACGTACATTTTCATATATATATATATATATATATATATATATATATATATATATATATATATATATATATATATATATATATATATACGTATGAAATACGGGTCTTACAACTCTCCCCCACTTATTTCGATCACGTCCTCGTGATCCGCACCAACACCTAGAAGTTAACACTTCACACTTTCGTTCAACCGAACTTTTCACTACCATCGACCTCATCATTCAACTCATAATCGTCTAAGAATGGCATAACTTGCCGACGATTCTCACCATTACAATTTTCATCAATGAATTTCTTGGAAATCATACCGACATATTCCGAAAATCTCTCGCCATCTACATTCGAAAATTTCGCCACCTCGACTAGTGTCGCGAAATTACCTTCTCAAACCACCTCAAAGTCCAACTCGGGACTTTTCCGAAGATTTTCAAAGTTTTTATTCTCAACTTAAGCGACATCCGTTCTCTCGATTACGCAAATGTTGACTTTTCATTTAAACACGCCGTCAACATCTCCACACATGGGACTTACAAAACGAAACTCAATAGTCGAAGTCAACAACTTACGCTACGTGATCGTTCTCCATCGGGACAACTTCCGCTAGCCCGCACGATCACATATACAATTTAGGGGCTATACCGAAATCTCCGATAGTTTACTCCCCCACTTAGGATCTTTAATCCTATACATTCACCGTCAAGATCGTCGCATCTGGCGGAATTTCTACTTTTTGAATTACAAATGACCGGTTATAACGTTGGTCACTTTCACTAACTCTTCACGAACAACTCGAGAGGTATTCAAACCTCGACTTCTTAACTAAGTCTAGTCTTTGGCATCCGCCAAACGTCATCACCACACATCATCGTACCTTCGGGTTTCTCATCGTCACCCAAGTACAAAATAATCATCATCGGAGCCAACATTACACTACTAGGTATATGGAAGGCACCTATCATTGTGTTATACAACTCCCATTAATGTCATCAAGATTTCACAACTCAACCCTTTCGGGATTCGCACTTGATGCAACACTTCACTTAACGTCTTGAAATCCAACGAACCAACGAACTCCATGGTTCAACACTCGCATCACACTAGCCTCGACCGCTAGCCTCAACTATTTAGGCCGTACAACGAACCTAACATCTTTTCACTTACCGTCACAGAGATGCTTGGAAACACCAAGTCTTATACTCTAACTCGCACTTATCTTAACCGTTGACACGGTTATCAACAAACTTCAAAACTAGTCAACACCCGTGACTTTACTTGCACTCGTACGTGGTCCACGAAAATGCCTCTCGAACGGCATACCATGATCACACATAAATAAAAGAAAAGTGGCCATCAAGAGTGTACAACACTCGCCACACAATCACCAATCGCCAACTTGGTCATCAAAGGTGAGATCAATCGACATCACTCACCACGTCACATTCGATTGCTAACAGACATTGTATCACTAGCTAATATATTGACACGCCTTGTCAATTTCGTCAATTGTACAATTTGCATTATGGTCTCGTCACCATATACTCGGTTAACTATAAACAATCAATCCAAGTCAACACACTTCGCTAGACTACACCTATAAGGCTAGTCGATCATCAAGTGAACTAACTCGAATTTGCTAGTCACTACATCGTATGGATAAGTCAAATTGTCTATCCATTTCACGTCCACGCTCTTTTGGCCTCGATTGCTAAACGAGTAGTGTAACATCGCGCACTGCTACACTATAGTGAATCCTGACGGATAACACTAACCTGTACATGCGCTTTTAGCCTCGATCATAATGAGTAGTATAACATCGCTCCCTGCTACACGATAGTGAATCCTAACGGATAACACTGACCATCAACACACGCTCTTTTGGCCTCGATCACAACGAGTAGTGTAACATCGCGCCCTGCTACACCATAGTGAATCCTAACGGATAAAACTAACCATCAACACATCGAACAATTAAATCTTACACATAAACGCCCAATCGTCCCACTCACTAGGACACTATCGTCTCCAATGTCCTACAGGTCTCACTCAAGCGAGCTTAATGACCTTTACACCATAACACAAAACTCTTATGCAATAAGGACTCATGCAAAAGTTAAGGCGTCAAACAAGCAACACACTCTGCCGAGTGCAAATCAAAATCACAATAGTAGGCCGACCACCTGCTACTATTATCTCCAACGAAGAATAAAATTTAACTAAGGCCTACACTCACACTGCATTTAACACAAAAGTACATTATACAAAAACAACATAAATGTACCTCATCATCTCCTCATGACGTTCGACATCCCTAGCGCGGGACACTCCGCTTTGCGATGCCCTTTTCCATGACAATTATAACATACAACATCACAATAACCCGATGCCGGGCACTCCCAAAACTTGTGACCTCTTTCGCCACATTTAAAACATCTAGATGCACTAGAATTCGATGTTCCTTTTCCCACATTACTCGTACCTCCAATTGCGCTTTTAGTTCTCTTACTCGGAGCGCCATACGAGTCAACCGTTCTCTTACTCGGATCATTATTGTTCTGCTCCCAAGGATATGGCTCAAAACCCTTAGCGAAGGCAAATAGCTCGGCAAACGAGTTCACTTGCCCAAGACTTATCTTCCCACGTAACTCGTCGTTTAAAGCCTTACGGAAATCTTGCATCAACAACCTTTCGTTATTTATGTACTCGGGGCAAAATAACACCTTAGACATAAAGGTTGCTCGTAGAGTATTTAGGTCCATAGACCCTTGTCTCAATACGCGTATCTCCTCACGCATTCTTGTTAAGTCGGCTTGCGTTTGGAATTCTTCAAAGAATTCTTTCTGAAAATCGCCCCATGACAAACCCATGAACGGTTCTTCACCAACCGCATCAATTTTACCATCCAACCAATCTTTCGCACCATCTCGCCACAAACTAGTAGCGATTCTTGTTTTCTTGTCCGGAGGACACTCACTTGTACGAAAACATCCTTCGATAGCCGAGATCCAACGAGTACTCACTAACGGATCCGGTTCTCCATGATACATAGGAGGTTTAGTCGCTCGAAACTCCTTGTAACTAAACTCCTTTTTACCGTTACCCCGAGGCTCGATAAGCCTTCTTTCGAACTCTTCTCGAATCGTTTTCACTTGTTTTGCAACCTCGGCTTCAACCCTAGCCCCAACCTCATCGTTATTATTTCGTTAGCGGAAAAACTGTTAGGTACATGCTTTCAGTATATGGGTATGCTATAAAATTATAAATACCGCTTCATATAGAAATTGTAAGGTTCAGTATCAAAGATAGGCTGTTATGTTTTTAGAGCAACTCTTTTTGTAAGGTAAATTCACACATCGACACGAATTGATCCACGAATATATACATGAAGTAGGGGGGACCATAACCATGCACATGACCATAACCATGCACATGAAGTTGATAATAACTTTGAAGCTCGATCCATATTTAAGGGTTACTTAAATACATTTGCACAAGAAATTGAAAAAACGTGCAAGGCTGCAGCAAATGCAGGTTTGAATGAAGAAAACATAAAGATGTTATTCGCTCAGTTAATCAATCAATTTGGGGTTTTAACTAATCATCAATGAAGATTTTATCGATAAATATACGAGGTAGTAAGAAGATTTGTAAAAGGATGTGGATTAAATAAATGTGTTTTGCCAATAATGTTCAATTTTTAGCGGTTCAGGAATCGAAAATGAAGAAATTGGAGCTTTTTTGAATTAAGTCGATGTGGGGTAATTATGCTTTTGATTATGCTTGTTCGTTATCAAGAGGTATGTTGGGTGGTTTGATTTTGGTTTGGGACCCATATTTTTTTTATACAAAAGATCGTATTTGGTGTGGCGATAGTTATTTAATTGTTAAAGGAAAATACGTCTCGAATGATGCTAGAAAGAAGAGATTATTATGGGATAAACTCCTTAACTGCATGAATAACAATGAGGGTGAATATGTGTTGTTTGGTGACTTTAATGAGTTAAGAGAGGAGTCGGAAAGGTTTGGGTCAATTTTTCTTCCGGATGAGGCTAATGTTTTTTCAATTCATTTATTGGTAGCTCGGGTTTAGTTGATATACCTCTCAGTGGTAGAAGGTTTACTTAGATGAACAAGTCGGCTTCGAAAATGAGCCGAATAGATAGGGTTCTCGTTACTTCTAACGTTTTTGAATATTTTACGGATTTAAAACTTACCACTCTTATTCGTGGCTACTCCGATCACCTTCCTTTGCTGTTACAAGATCTAAAGCACGATTTTAGCCCAACACCATTTAATTGTTTTAATTCTTGGTACCTTTTTCAGACTTTGATGCTATGGTGAAAGATGCTTCAAGTGAGATCTTGGATAATAGAGAGTTGTCTTATCACGATAAAATGAAGTTGATGAAGCAAAGGATTAAAACATGGGTTAAATCAAAAAAGGCTAACACGGTCATGAGAAAAGTTGAGATTTTTTCAAGAATTAATGATATAGACATATTGGTCGAATCTGTTAATGATGCGGAGGAAACCCGCATTAAAAGAAGGGACTTAATGCAAGAACTCGATACTTTAAAAGGGGTCGATGACATGGATATTATTCAAAAGTGTCGGGTGAAATGGGACGTGGAAGGTGACGAAAACTCCAAGTATTTTCATTGTTTATTGAAACAACGGAGGAACGACCAAATGATTAAAGGTATAACAGTTAATGGTGAATGGTTAACGGATCCTAATGCAAACAAACAAGCATTTTTTAAGTTTTATGCTAATAAATTCACTGCTCAATCATCGACCTATCTCGACCTTGGTCACCAGCGAGCTCTTTAACATCCGTGGCAGCAAATGATCTTGAGAAAAGGATTTCTTAGGATGAGATACGATCGGCGGTTTGGGATTGTGGTAGCGATAAAGCCCCGGGTCCTGATGGTTTCAATTTTAGTTTCATATAAAGGTATTAGGATATTGTTAAAGTAGAGGTGATTAAAATAGTGGTTGAAGCCTTCTAAAGTAAAAGTATGCTAAGAGGTCCGGGTTCCGCTTTTATCACTTTAATTCTCAAAGTCAAAAATCCTTCCTTCATCAAGGATTACCGTCCAATTTCTTTAATTGGTGTGATTTATAAAATCATTACTAAAATTTTGGCGAATAGATTGGCAAAAGTGTTGGATAATATTATTAAAAAGAACAGTCGGCTTTTTTGGCGGGTAGACAAATATAAGACGGGCCTTTGATTTTAAATGAAACGATTATATGGTATAAAAATAAAAAGGAGAAGCTAATCATCTTCAAGATTGATTTCGAGAAAGCATACGATTCCGTTAATTGGGACTTTCTTGATTACATGTTGAGGATTAAGGGTTTCGGTCATATTTGGAGATCATGGATCAAAATGATTTTGACATCGGCTCGTACTTCGATTCTCATTAATGGGAGCCCTACGAACGAATTCGTAATTCGTCGAGGGTTACGTCAAGGTGATCCATTAAGCCCTTTCCTATTTTTGATTGTGATGGAAGGGTTGCAAATTTGCATCAAAGAAAAATTTCTGGAAGGCCATTTCTGTGGTGCTACGGTCGGTAATCCTCCGATTTCCATTTCTCACTTATTTTATGCCGATGACACAATTTTTTTTGTAATTGGCATAGAAATAATTTAGTTGCAATCCTTCAAGTCCTTGCCACGTTTCATAAGGCTTCAGGATTAACCATCAACTTGGCTATATCATCATTATACGGTATCGGGGCGAATGAAAGTGATTTAGAGTCGATGGTGGATATTGCTCGTTGTTCTAAAGGTACATTACCATTTACGTACCTCGGTCTTCAAATGGGTGTCTCGATGAATCGGGTTAATAATTGGTATGGTTTCATTGAACGGTTTAAAAAAAGCTATCTGGATGGCAAGCAAACTTATTATCAATTGGCGGCCGGACAACTTTAGTAAAATCGGTTCTTGAATTGATCGGCATTTATTATCTTTCCGTATATAAATGCCCCGAAACGGTTGTTAATGAAGTTGAGAATATTCGTGCTTCATTTTTTTTTTGGGAAGCACTCATGATAATAGAAGGATGCATTGGATTAGATGGGATCAAGTGCTAGCTTCGAAGGAAAATGGAGGTTTATCTATTGGAAGTATTCGAGCTTTCAATCATTCGTTACTTCTTAAATATGTTTGGCATTTTTATATGAATAATGAGGCAATGTGGGTGTCGGTTATTAAAGCGATCTATGGAAGTGATGGTGGGATGCATGGTAATATTAAAGGATCAAGCGTTTGGTTAAATATTGTAAAATTATTTCACAAACTTAACACGGACGATTCTCTTCCGGCCAATGTTCTTAGAGTTAAAGTGGGGAACGGTAACTCTATTAAATTTTGGAAGGACAATTGGAAAGGTGATGGTTCTTTTGCCTCTAAATTTAATCATCTTATGCATCTCGATTCAAACCCGGATTGCTTACTTAGCTCTCGAATTGCAAATGGATCCCGGGCTTGGGATTGGACTCGGGAAATTGGGCCAAGAAATGCGGTTGTCCTTAATTTGCTCCTGGACCGTTTAGATGATATTGAGCTACATAATCATTCGGATACTTGGGAATGGTCTATTTCTAGCAATGGTATGTTCAATGTTAGCGAAACTCGTAAATAGTTGGATGAGGCAAGATTGCCTTCGACGGAGGTGGCCTCTATATGGGTTAAAGAAATTCCAAGGAAGGTTAACATCTTTTAATGGCGGGTTGCATGGGATAGACTTCCTACTCGGTTGAATTTTTACAAGAGAGGTATAGTGATTGACGATATTGGGTGCCTCACGTGTAATTGTCACATCGAATCGTTGGATCATATTTTTTTCGAATGCCCTTTAGCTCTTGATTTATGGTCTAAGATTCGGGTTTGGGTTGGCCTAAGCATTCCTATTGTATCCTCGTGGGCTTCTTGGATCGATTGGTACAATGATGCGCCTCTCACTTCCGATGCTAAAGTCAAGCTTTTCGTGATTGTTGGTGCTTCTTTGTGGCACATTTGGAGATAACATAATAGTGTGCTTTTTGGTTCGCCTTGCTTGAAAAAAGAGATTTTATTTGATTCTATAAATTTTTTTTTCATTTAGTTGGATTGTTAGTAGAAGCAAACGTAATTGTAATTGTAATTGTAATTGGAACTCGTGGTTTGTCAAGCCATTGTAATTGTTGGCCCCCTTCCTAGTGCCTTACTAGGAGGGTGTGGTTGGTGTTGTTAATAAAATTTTTGTAGTTTAAAAAAAAAGATATATATACATGTCTACTACGAGGCTTAATGTAATAACCCGCCTTTTTCTGTTAATTTATTTTAACGCCGTCTTTTTTTAATAATATCTTTGGTTATCTAAATTTGTATCTTCCATTGAGTAGCGTTTTAATATTTCCCGTTATTTAATTATAACATCTCTCGTTACCCTAGCGTATTTAAAATAATTCGTTTGGCTAATTCACGCACCCGCTTTTAAACTCGAGGGACCAAAGTTGCCAAGGGGCCAAACTAGTTGACTAGGTCAACTAGTCAAACCCCACCACCACAACCCATTCACTTCTACCTCCCTCATCTCTTTTTTCTCTCTAGTTCAAGAACACCCTTTTCTCTCAAATTCATTCAATCATCATCTAAATCCGATCTAGAAGGCTAACATCAAAACAAATTACATATTTGAAATCCTCTCTTCATCCTCTACGTTTTGATACTAACTTCATCACTTTTGGGTAACTTTTTTAAAGCTCTAGATTTCATGTTCTTAGTGTTTTTTACTTAAAAGTGTGTTAATTAGTGTCTATAACTCAAGTCTAACATGAATATGTGATTTGTTTGCTCGATCTTGTTATTTTGGTGTAACTAGATTGAACTTGAAAAGTGACTAGCTAAATCTTGGATTTTGATTGATGAAATGTTGTTAGATGTTAAACCTTATGTGTTAAAAGTGTTACTAGCATCATTAGCTTCATTTTGGTATGCAGGTTGACTTGGAAAAACTTCATTAACATAAATGTTAAATTCATGATACTTGGTTAGGGTTTGATAGCCTTTAAAATAAACTTTTGATGCATTAAATGCTATGAGATGTTATTGTTGAGTGTTTAGTTGCAATGCATGTTTAATTACCTTCGAAATGACATATCGTATGTGTAAATTGGATTCCTGAATCATGAAATGCATTTTATGAATTTGAAACTTTAATGATGAACTTTTAACGATCATTCGACGAGGATTTGGTTATTTTTAAATGATGTTTTTGGTTGATGATATGTGTTTAATTGTATTCCTCGTTAAATTACCTTTCCAACGATATAAGATACGTGTTTTGGGTGTTTGCGGGTCATTATTTGTGAATTGGTGAATTTTGGTTCAAGACTTGAACACTTGAAACAACCCAGGAATCAGCCCAAGTACCTTGCCGCGGCGCGGCCAAGCCTTGGCGCGACGCGACATATACCTGGAAAGTGGGTTGTCCACATTTTTGATTTCACGTTTAATTCTAACTATGCTATGCACCTCCGGTTAACATGTAACTTGTTCTAACATGCTCATATATGATTATATAACTCAAAAAAATTGTCCGAGACCCGACCCAAACGTGTTGACTTTTTCGTTGACTTTGACTTGACCAAAGTTAACTTTTATTCAAACTTAACCAACACTTTGGTTAATCGTTATAACCTTTCGTTTATACTTATATCTTGCATGAAACTTGACAACATGGTTTACATGCTATATATAATCGAGTCGTAACGAGCCATAGGACTAATTGAACATATTTCTCCCGACCTTGTGTCGTAACCAGTAATTGATACAACTTATTTTTTTAGGTCAAGGCTAAGCAACTTTCATTTGCACGTGTAATTACAAGTACTTTGGCGTGCAACTACGGTGAGATCATAGTCCCATCTTTTCAATAACTTTTATACTTTTAAATCATGGGATGAGAAACATATACAGTTTATACTTTTATACTTTGAACACAAGTACAAAAACAAACATTCCACGTACGAGTTAGAACAAAAATCCTCAAGTCCAATTATCATCAGTTACACTTGCAGGGTGTAAGTGTAAGCGTGAACTTATGTTGTGTGGCCATACGGGTTTGACGAACCCTCAATCAGACGGTTCACTACCGTCGGCGGATGAAATATATTTTCGAGTATAGTGTAGGTTCTAACACTATGATTCAGAGGTACCATTCAGTTAAGCCTTGATAATTGGTGCTCAACAAACGAACAACATCTTTGGAATGCAAACAATTTGGATAATCAACTTATACAAAATTTTGTGGTTCAAAAACAACGTTTACAAATACACCTATGATTTCACCAAAGTTTTTTGTTGACATTTTTCTATATGTTTCTAAGGTTCATACTTGGATACTTGATACATGCTTCCGCACACTTTGATTACTTGCTTGGGGTCAAGCATACATGCACACGCTAGTGATAGCACCTTTGGATTCAAACTTAATGTTTACATGCATACGCTATTGATAGCATTCGTGATTTTCAACTTATATTATGTCGCAAGTTATTTCATTTATACTTTACAACTTCAGTAAACTTAAACTCGTTGTCGAACCATTTGGTAACTTAAAACTTTGCAAGTCATACACGTTTCAAAAGAGTGCGACATAATTTTGGTCAAACGCGTCTCATTTAGGGACTATGTCCACGTAACGGGACCTAAGTTGACGGCGCCGTCAATGGCAATTTTGGCGAGTCGTCACACTTAACCCCCAACATTTTGGTTGAAGGGGATCCTCACATACCGCTAGACTATAAGCGTGTATTTTAGATCAATTGTTTAGAGTTCTTCTTGTTGATTGAATACCTTCAATGTTATTAAGATTTATGGAAGTTATATATTTTGTGTTTTAGACCAACTGCTTATATATATCATGTTTCTTTCTTTAATTTTTCATTGTTTCTACAACTTATACCTGGAAAACTGGGTCGGGTCAAAATGGGTCATTGTTGTTAAAGAACAATAAGAGAGCTGTCAAACACAATTTCTCGAAATCAATGTTTGAGTTTCATATTTTTTTAGAGGGTCAAAAGTAATATATACCAATGCAAAGTAATGTACTTTGTTAACCAATGTTTTGAGAGGGTCACTACCCCTTGTTGCCATATAAATACTCCGGCGTTAACCAATGCTATAACCAGATTTACAAGATCTTTCGAGCACGATAATAGTTTACAATACTTGACAGACTTTATACAAGTTATTATCTAACTCTCATTGAAACAATGAAATCAACCCAAATAATGTAATCGTACGACTTCTTAAGCCCAATTTTAGTTACATCCAAGCTCGGTTTTGTGTGAATCTTCATGGAAGAAGAAGAAGCGGTTCACCATCCTATCATATTCTACTATACATTAAAAGAGAGTTTTTGTTAAGTAATAAATGTTTGAGAAACTCCCTTCAACACCCTTAGATCAAAAAATTACCTCATAATACCCTTTAATCCAATGGCTAAAAATCATCCTGTATTAGTAATAGGTAACAAATACATTCTTAACATTAATCTCCCTAAATTACCCCTAAACCCCCTATTTTTAATATTAAACACGGGACCATTTAACAAAAATAGGGGTTCTCCATTATCTGATTCATTCACACCACATTCATATGCATAAACTCTAACTTGCTCCCTTCAAAGATATCTCTGGATAGCGATTCAAAGAGATCTGATTCAAAAATTATCTCCACGAAATTAGGGTTTTCAAAAATAAAATCACGATGCAGTTTCAATTCATCGCAAGATTTTTAATTCACGATGCAGTTTCAAGTATCGATTTAAATTCTTGTCTATGTAGCATTTTCCAGGGCTACATCCCCTAATGGACTTAGATTGCTGATCAAACGGCAAGAATACCATGATGGTTATTGTACGGTTACTTGTAAGAGGTGTTCCAAGCAGGGACACATTACTAAAAATTGTACGGTGATCATGCCGGATACTGTTACTCCTGCTGCAAGTGGTGGTAATAATGGTGGTAACAATGGTGGTAATGGTAATGGGAAGCCGAGAAATGGTGGTAATCAGAAGGTGTGTTATGAATGTGGTAAGTCGGGGCATTTTCGTGATGCCTGCCCTAACAAGAAGACTACTGAGAACGCACGTGGAAGGGCGTTCAACATTAATACCAGGGATGCTGAGGAAGATCCAAAACTTGTTACGGGTACGTTCTCGGTCAACGATTTATCAGTTTATGTACTATTTGATTCAGGGGCTGATTTGAGTTTTGTGTTGAGTAAATTTAGTCCAAAAATCAAAACTCCGTTAACTCCTCTAGACAGAACTTATGTTGTAGAGGTAGCTAATGGTAAATGCTTACTGCTAAGACTGTGTATCGTAAATGTAACATTAATCTGGCTGGTAGAGATTTTGAGGTAGATTTAATACCGATTGACCTAGGCAGTTTTGACGTTGTTATTGGTATGGATTGGTTGTGTGTGAATCGTGCTGAAATTGTGTGTTATGGGAAAGCTGTTCGTATTACTAGTGTGGTTGGAGAGCCGCTGATGATTTTTGGGGATAAGAAATGCAGACAGTTAAATCTTGTTAGCTGTTTGAAAGTTCATAAATATCTTCGCAACGGCTGTCATGCTATTCTAGCCCATGTTGTTGATTCTGATAGAGAAGAGAAGTGCATTGGTGATGTTCATATTGTTAGAGATTTTCCCGAGGTATTTCCCGAAGATTTACCTGGCCTTCCACCTCAACGTGCGGTAGATTTTCAAATCGATCTTGTTCCCGGTGCTGCTCCTGTAGCACGTGCTCCTTATTGACTTGCGCCTTCTGAACTTCAAGAATTGTCGAGTCAACTCCGTGAGTTGTTAGACAAAGGTTTTATTCATCCCAGTTCGTCCCCTTCGGGAGCTCCTGTTCTATTTGTTAAGAAGAAAGATGGTTCGTTTCGTTTGTGTATTGATTATCGTGAACTGAACAAGCTCACAGTTAAAAACCGTTACCCTCTTCCAATAATTGATGATCTGTTCGATCAGCTTCAGGGTTCGTCTGTTTTTTCTAAGATCGATCTTCGTTTCGGTTATCATCAACTGCGGGTTAAAGAATCTGATATTCCAAAAACCGCATTCCGCACCCGTTATGGTCATTACGAATTCCTTGTTATGCCGTTCGGATTGACAAATGCACCTGCTGTGTTCATGGACCTCATGAACTGTGTGTGTAGACCCTATCTGGACAAATTCATCATTGTTTTCATCGACGACATCCTTATTTATTCCAAGAGTGATGAAGAGCACGAAGAACATTTAAAGTCGGTGCTCGATTTGTTAAGGAAAGAAGAGTTGTATGCTAAGATCTCTAAGTGTGCTTTCTGGTTAAGAGAAGTTCAATTCCTTGGATATGTTGTTAGTAAACAGGGAATACAAGTTGATCCTGCCAAGATTGAGGCAATTGAGAAGTGGGAAATTCCGAAGACTCTTACTCAGATCCGTCAGTTTCTAGTGTTGGCAGGTTACTATAGAAGGTTCATTCAAGATTTCTCTCGTATGGCGAAACCTCTGACTATTTTAAGAAATATGAGTGGAAGGATGAACAAGAGACTGTTTTTCAAACTCTGGAGAAGAAGTTGACTACCGCTACGATATTGTCACTGCCTGAAGGTAATGACGATTTTGTTGTCTATTGTGATGCATCGCGTCAGGGCTTTGGTTACGTTTTGATGCAACGAAAGAAAGTTATTGCTTAAGTGAAAGGACCCGTTCATATACATTATAAACTATTCACAATAGTTGATTACATTGCGAGGTATTTGACCTCTATATGATACATTTTACAAACATTGCATTCGTTTTTAAAAGACCAACTTTCTTTACATCGAAAATTGACAGGCATGCATACCATTTCATAATATCCACTATCCAACTATAAATTGATTTAATAATAATCTTTGATGAATTCAATGACTCGAATGCAACGTTCTTCGAAATATGCTATGAAAGACTCCAAGTAATATCTTTAAAATGAGCAAATGCACAGCGGAAGATTTCTTTAACACCTGAGAATAAACATGCTTTAAAGTGTCAACCAAAAGGTTGGTGAGTTCATTAGTTTATCATAATCATTTATTTCCATCATTTTAATAGACCACAAGAATTTCATTTCCAGTTCTCATAAATATACGTCCCATGCATAGAAACAAAAATAATCATTCATATGGTGAACACCTGGTAACCGACATTAACTATATACATATAAGAATATCCCCTATCATTCCGGGATCCTCCTTCGGACATGATATAAATTTCGAAGTACTAAAGCATCCGGTACTTTGGATGGGGTTTGTTAGGCCCAATAGATCTATCTTTAGAGTTCGCGTCAATTAGGGTGTCTGTTCCCTAATTCTTAGATTACTAGACTTAATAAAAAGGGGCATATTCGGTTTAATAATCCAGCCATAGAATGTAGTTTTAAGTACTCGTGTCTATTTCGTAAAACAGTTATAAAAGCAGCGCATGTATTCTCAGTCCCAAAATATATATTGCGAAAGCATTTAAAAAGGGATTAATGAAACTCACCATACTGTATTTTGTAGTAAAAATACATATAACATCATTGAACAAGTGTAGGGTTGGCCTCGAATTCACGAACCTATAATAATTATATATATTTATATGTCGGTCACTATTTGTCTAACAATTTAGGCTAAGTCATAGTGTACCACAATCCTAATGCTCGAGTCTGACTCAACAGTATAGTAACATGTTATATTACTCATGTTCAGTTAAAATTCTAGTAAAAGGTGACGTGTGAAACAACGTAACACAAATGGTTTCATAATCATAAAATAGTATTTTAGTTTTTAGAGAAAGTCAACACAAAAAAAAATTAACTGAAAAGTTAACGGGAAAAGTCAAAGTTCAAAGTCAAAAGTCAAAAGTTAAAGTCAAAAGTCAAAGGTTAAAGTAAAAACGAGGTCGCATGCAAAAATACAATAACTTACAGAAAAATGATTTTCGGTCAAACATGACTAAACGGCCACTTCAGCGATTTTTAGAAAAATTATCGGAGCTCCGATTGATAAACGGCCAAAGATGTAACGACCCTAGTTTTTCCAACGTTAATTATTAATAATTATTATTATTAATACATGTGATTATACGAATGTATGTTATTATATTTACATGTTGCCATGATTGCCCGTACTTGACTTTTAAGTGCCCGAAACGTCTTTGTGACACCCGAGACTTACACGAATAATATTTTTTAGATATTATTTACATTCATGATTAAGTTTATTAATCATTTTAATTAACTAAAGTTGTTAGTTAGTTACTTGGGCTTTTAATTGGATTTACTTGTTAATTACATACATACTTGGGCTTTTATTTGAACTTGGGCCTTTACTAGTGTTATTGGACTTTAGAAGCCCACCCTACTTTTTAAGTGGACTAATTAGCCCAACACTACTTGTAAGTATCATGTTAGATGGTAACTAGCTAGTTTAAGGCACTTGGAATCTTGTTACACATCATCCCCATGCACATACCACCTTGTGTCCAACTTTAATGAACTTTACAAGCTAGTAACCAGAGAACAAACCTCCCCCTCCCTTTTTCTGCTGAATGCCGAAGCCCATGGTGACCATATGGTGGTGTTTTAATTTTTTTTTACACTACATACTCACTAGTTACCTCACATCTTTCTCATTCTCAAAACACACACTTCAAACTCACTTTCAAATTTCTCTCATTTCTCTCTAACACTTGTAAGTAACATGAAGTTTTTCTCTTCTTCTTTCTTGATTAAAAACGAATTCAAACATTCCATAATCATCATCATACTTTGTTTGTTTTAATCTTTGTTTACTTGTGTTGATTACTAGTAGTTGTTAGTTATTTACTTACTTGGTTTCAAGAATCTAACTTACTAGTTTTATTCTTCATTATATCTTGTATTTATCAAGAACACTCAAGAACATAACTTACTAGTTATGGTTCTATATATACTTTCTTAAAAGATTGCAAGTTCATGTGTTGTTAAAGACATACTTGAAGCTCATGAAGTAAACTTTAAAGTTTACTTTCTAAAGATCAAACTTTTGTTTGAATCTTTAAAGTATGAACAACCATGAACCTTTTCTTGTTTAATTAAGTTTACTTCTTCATTTTATGCACTTTAATTTCATGTAGTTAGTTTATATGGTCAAGTACTACAAGTTAGTCTTGATCTCATATCTCTTGAACAAATTAAGTTAACTTTGAAAGTTCAAGAACACACAAATAAGTTTTCTTTAAATATAACTTTGGATCTAGACTTTTGAGTCTTGGATCTTCAAGATCAAACTAAGAACTATGTTCTACTACTTATGATCTTGATTAGTTAGTTAACTTTCAAGTTTATAGTTCAATATTTCTATTATAGTTCATGTAAGTGGCAAACCTAAGACTTTGATGTAACTTTGGTTCATCAAACTACATGCAACTCTTAAGTGAGTTGTGCTTCATGTCTTAGACTTGCACTAGGGTTATGATGGTCAAGACTTGGTTAAGATGATGTAGATACATCAATGAGTTGTACACTTGAAGCTATATGCATCAAGGATGAGAACCATGATGAACATCAAGCACCAAGACCACCGGAACCCTTTTAAACTCACTGTTTTTGTCCAAAAGCTACTGATCTGATGTTTCTGTAACAGAACAGTAGACCTGGGCTGTTATAACCTTTATTTTTAGATAGAACTTTTCGAGTAGATAATTTTTCATATATGACTCATCTTAATCCGAGTTACGGTTTAGGATTTATGGCCCTCCGAGCGTCACTATGTCTTTTAACGTTGTGCAGAAATTTCAGACCTACTCGCACTTAAACCGTCACCACGGTTAAACGAAGATGAGTTTGATTCTGTAAATTTTACCACACTTAAGGGACTCATATACGGAGCCATTGCCAATGGTCTCATCTTAATTCAGTAAGGGTAGAGGCCGTGGTGACTGATCGAAGTCAGCCTTTGTTTTAAACTACTTTCATAAACGAAACCTACTTTACGTCTTTTGTTTGATGATGAATGATGATGACCTTTATGACCTTAAATACATACTTTTAAACCTATTAAGATGATTTACTGACTTAGTACTATTTGACTTAGGTTGAGGACCTTCAGACCGATTACTTGCACACCTTTTTCCGAACCGACTTTTCGACTACATTATCATTGTGAGTTATAGCATTCCCTTTTTACTTTAACTTATTTTGGGAACTGAGAATACATGCGGATTTTATGTTTTACATACTAGGCACGAGTACTTAAACTTATATATGTGTGGGTTATACAACGGCATAAACATTCCCTTTAGCTCGGTAACGTTTAATCATTGGTTTTTGAACCGTGAACGCGAATCTTAGATATGGATCCATAGGGTTTGACATCCCCACTCGGGCTAGTAGCACTAGCATTTAACGGGTGTTTAATACTTCATAAACATACGCACTTGCCAAGTGTACTTTCAGAGGGTATAAACGTTAAGTTAGTTACCAAGTGCCCACGGTTAACATATACTTTATCATACTCTTTTGAAACGCTCTTTGTAGCACTGAAATCTCGTGGCCTACCTTACATACTGTTATACTTAAACTATAGCTCACCAAACTTTGTGTTGACGTTTTTAAGCATGTTTTTCTCAGGTGCTTGAGGTTAGCTTCCTCTGTGTACTAGTCGTGCTGTAGACACCCGCTGCTTAGAGTTGTCATCGCATGAACTACTTTATTTTGCATTCAAACATTCGTACTTTTGAACTATGACTTGTAACGACCATTGTGGTCACATACACTTATTATTTGCTTCTACTTAGTGAAGCATGCTTTTGAAATGTAAAACACTTGATGTCGGTTATGACATCACCTTTTTATCGTGAATGCAACTTCTTTAATTACAGCATATAGTACTTAACCTTGTAATGATCCTGTTGTTGATGATTCGTACACGATGGTTTTGTACGGGGCATCACATTTGGTATCAGAGCATTGGTTGTAGGGAATTAGGTTGTATTAGTGAGTCTAAGACCGACCCGAGTAGGATTCACTAATAGGACTAATCTACAACTTGCTAGTTTACTTGTTTCCGCTGAATTTACTGCATGCTACTGCTTACTTTTTCCGATGTATGCCGTATGCTACTACATGATTTCACTACTGCATGATGCTACTTGCTTTAGATTGCATGCTACTTTCATACGAATTACTGTTATTGCCATGCTAGTTACCGTTATACATGATTTAAACTATTGGCCTATTATTTGCTTGCTTTATGACATACTGACATGGAAAATTTATTTTTCCTTGTTCAGATGTCGGATGTTCCACCTGCTGGTATTTCGGGCAATACAGACTCAGACCCCGTCGCCCTACCTACTGCTACACCTGCTGCTGCTACTACCGATACACCGGCCCCGACACCCACTAGTGATCCCGGCGCTTCTACTTCCGGAGCTGGTACTAGTACACCTACCCAGTGTCTGCTCCCGGACCCTCGAGGTCACAGCCCCTCATTGGTGGTATTGAGATCCTCGCCGAGTTCAGGGAAGGGCCGTTTCGTAACCACATGCGCACGCCTTGCCGACGCACTCCCGACGGACATTTAGTCGTGATTCCGCCAGGCAGACACAGACAGATGTTGGCCACCTTCGGATGCTTCGGATTACCAGCTCAGCCACCAGTGTCACCACCACACGATTCGGATGACTCATCATCCGCCGATTCTTCATCATCAGACGACTCCAGCGATGATGAGGATCCTGCTGATAGACCTATTCAGGCACCCTCCACCCCGCCGAAGAAGCGGTACCGTTTCGACGGCACCGTCATTCCAGGGGTGAATGGAGGTCGTGCTTTTACTGACGCTTTTGGCCATCGTCGTAGGGTTACTGCTCGTAAACGAGTTGTGCCATACCCTGCCGACCCACAGATACGTAAGGTTTCCCGTTACGTATTGACTATTCCTGGAACCGTACCACCTAGATTTAGATACGGACCACTTACATCTAGGGACGTACCGTCTACATCCGGAGCCGGACCATCTACATCAGCACCACTGGCACCACCGGCACCACCCGCCCCACCTGCACCGCCTGCCCCACCAGCTCCCTCTAACGAGGAACTGATGAGGGAGATTGAGACTCTCCGAGCTCGAGTCACTGAGCTCGAGGAGCAGTTGACTCGAGGAGCAGTTCACCCGCCTTCACCGTAGGACTTTGTATTTAGATTTCATGATGTAATATAGATATAGTTTCATGTATTTCATATGTATTGTACGAACTTATTCAGATGTATGAAACTTATTATTATTAATGAATGGAACTTTGCGTTATTTAATTCTTGCACGATGTTCTATTTACATTGCTGTACGATGATTCTGTGTTATTTGTACCTAGATGCATTATTTAATAACATGTGATGTTTTGATTCCATGTTGGTCACTATATACTGTATTATTACTACTTGCATGCTGTATTTTGACTTGGGTCAAAATTTTTGTTTAGAATATCATGGCTAACGGAAGATCCACACCTACCGCCGCCCAGATTGAGGACATGATCAACGAACGGGTCGCTGCAGCCCTAGCAGAAAGAAATCTCGAAGCTCCACCGCCACCACCACCGGTTATTCCACCCGTTCGAAATGGGTGTACATACAAGGAATTCCAGAGCTGCAAACCGCATAACTTCAGCGGCACCGAGGGACCGGTTGGTCTCACCAGATGGTTCGAGAAACTTGAATCAGTATTCCGAGTTAGCAACTGTTCGGAGGATAATAAAACCAAGTTTGCTTCTTGCACGCTATCTGACGGCGCGCTAACGTGGTGGAACACGTTAGCTCAAGCGAAAGGTATCGATGAGGCGTATGCTACGCCATGGGAGGAATTCAAGGCGGCTATGATTGATGAGTATTGTCCGAGAACCGAAATTCAGAAGATGGAAATTGAATTCATGAAGTTGAAGGCCGTAGGGAACGACCTTAACAGTTACAATCGTAGGTTTTTGGAGTTAGCACTGATGTGTCCGGCCATGGTCACCCCCGAATTCAAGCGCATGGAGAAATACTTCTCGGGACTACCTAAGTCCATCAAAGGAAATGTCACCTCATCCAAACCACCGAATGTTCTCGAAGCAATGCGCATGGCGCATACTCTCATGAATCAGATTCTTATTGATGAGCCGGAGGAGGATAAGTTTGAAGCTGGTAGTAGCGAGAAGAGGAAATGGGATAACAACCACAACAACTATAACAACAACAACAACAACAATAATAGGGGGAGAAACTACGATCAGACCCCCGCCAAGAGGCACAACAATGGTGGAAACCCTAATCCCAACAACAACACCAACACCAACCCGAACTACAAAGGAACCTTACCACAATGCAAACGGTGCTACAAAAACCACACTGGGTATTGCAATGTTGTCTGTGAGAAGTGCCAACGGGCTGGGCACATCGGGAAGGACTGCAAGGTCACTACTTTGAATGGGAAGCCAAACACCAATGGGCTGAAGAAGTGCTACGAATGCGGGCAGACGGGCCATTTCAGAAACGCATGCCCCAACAAGCGAAAAGATGGCGGGCCTCCCCGTGGTAGAGCTTTTAATGTTAATGCAAGGGATGCACGCGATAACCCCGACTTGGTGACAGGTATATTCAAAATCAACAATCTTTTAGATTCTGTCTTATTTGATACTGGTGCGAATAGAAGTTATGTATGTAGACATTTTTGCGATAAGATTAATTGGTCATTAGTCCCGTTAAAAGAAAGTATGCTTGTCGAGGTCGCCAACGGTAAACTTGAAAAAGTTGACCACATTAGTCGAGGAGCTATTATCAACATAGCTGGTGCAGATTTCGAAATTGATTTGATACCTATCAAACTGGGAAGTTTTGACGTGATCGTCGGTATGGATTGGTTGAGCAAGATAAAGGCTGATATTATCTGTGGAGATAAAGCACTTCGCATACCACAAGGAGATGGCGAACCACTGGTTATCTATGGAGAGAGATGTACCTCGAAGTTGAACCTCATTAGTTGCGTGAAAGCGCAAAAGATTATGAAGAAGGGACGTTTTGCAGTCCTAGCACATGTGAAAGCGGTAGAAACTGAGGTGAAGAGCGTGAACGACGTTCGAATTATGAACGAATTTTCCGATGTCTTCCCAGAGGAGTTGCCTGGATTTCCACCGCAGAGAGCCGTAGAGTTTCAGATTGACTTAGTGCCAGGAGCTGCACCTGTAGCTCGCGCACCTTATAGACTCGCACCTTCCGAGATGCAAGAATTACAGAGTCAACTACAAGAGCTGTTAGACCGTGGATTTATCCAACCAAGTTTCTCGCCTTGGGGCGCACCTGTGTTGTTTGTGAAGAAGAAGGATGGATCCTTCCGTATGTGTATCGACTACCGCGAACTCAACAAATTGACTATCAAGAATCGGTATCCTCTTCCACGAATTGACGATCTTTTTGATCAACTACAAGGATCGAGCGTTTATTCAAAGATCGATTTGCGATCCGGATATCACCAGCTGAGGGTTGATAAGGCTAAAAAGGAACATATATTTCATAGCAATATCCCTCCTAAATAATAGGTTTTCATATGTAATTGTATTATATTTTCATTGTAATTGTTTAAATAAATAAGTGCGAAGACAAAAGGCGAAAACGAAGATTTGAAGACACAAACGTCCAAAAAGCTCAAATGTTCAAGATACAATTCAAAAGGTTCAATTTATTGATGAAAAACGTCTAAAAATGACAAGAGTACAAGTTACAAAACGCAAAGTACAAGATATTAAATTGTACGCAAGGACGTTCGAAAATCCGGAACCGGGACATGAGTCAACTATCAACGCCCGACGCAATGGACCAAAAATTATGAGTCAACTATGCATAAGAATAAAACATAATATATAAATAATTATATAAATTATTTATATATTATAAATATATATATAATCATGTCGACAAGCTATGAGACAAAGGATCCTGAGCTGGATTTTCAAACTCCACGACTCGCGGAGTTTGAAGGCCAAAAACTCCACGACTCGCGGAGCTGTCAGAAATCAAAACGCCTATAAAAGGCCATGCATTCTGCCGAGTTTAAAAATAAAAAATAATAATAATAATACTCTGTAATAAATAAATAATAAATAAATAAATAAATATATATATATATATATATATATATATATATATATAGTATAGGATAGTTTTATATTAGTTAGTTTGGGTTATGTAAAGGTTACTTTACGGGTTTTTGAAGTCGAAATTCTGTCCGTGTAACACTACGCGATAAATACTCAATGTAAGTTATGTTCTCCTTTTTAAATTAATGTCTCGTACTTAAGTTATTATTATGCTTATTTGAGCCAAAGTAATCATGATGTTGGACTAAATATTAAAGACGGGGTAATTGGGCTTTGTACCATAATTGGGGTTTGGACAAAAGAACGACACTTGTGGAAATTAGACTATGGGCTATTAATGGGCTTTATATTTGTTTAACTAAATGATAGTTTGTTAATTTTAATATAAAGATTTACAATTGGACGTACCTATAAATAACCACATACACTCGATCGGACACGATGGGCGGGGTATTTATATGTACGAATAATCGTTCATTTAACCGGACACGGGAATGGATTAATAGTCACTAGAATTATTAAAACAGGGGTGAAATTATGTACAAGGACACTTGGCATAATTGATAACAAAGTATTAAAACCTTGGGTTACACGCAGTCGATATCCTGGTGTAATTATTAAACAAAGTAATAAAACCTTGTTACAGTTTAAGTCCCCAATTAGTTGGAATATTTGACTTCGGGTATAAGTATAATTTGACGAGGACACTCGCACTTTAAATTTATGACCGATGGACTGTTATGGAAAAAAACCAGACGGACATATTAAATAATCCAGGACAAAGGACAATTAACCCATGGGCATAAAACTTAAAATCAACACGTCAAACATCATGGTTACGGAAGCTTAAATAAGCATAATATATTTTATTTCTGATTTCCTCGTACTTTTATTTATTGTCATTTTAATTATTGTTATTTATTTTATATTGTTAGTTAAATATCGTCATTTACTTTACGCTTCACTTAAAATATAAATCGACAAACCGGTCATTAAACGGTAAACCCCCTTTTATATATATATATATATATATATATATATATATATATATATATATATATATATATATATATATATATATATATATATATATATATATATATATATATATATTTATATATTTTGTACAAATATAGTTGTTTAAAAATATAGTGTGCAATAAGCCCGCTCCCTGTGGAACGAACCGGACTTACTAAAAACTATACTACTCTACGATTAGGTACACTGCCTATAGTGTTGTAGCAACGTTTAGGTATATCCATTTTGTAAATAAATAATTAAAACTTGTGTAAAATTGTAGCATATTTAATACTATTTCCTAGTAAAAATATAAACTATTTCGTACCCCCACGCTACGACATCAAGTTTTTGGCGCCGCTGCCGGGGAACTCGGCGAAACGCTATATTTTTAATTTATTTTTGTATAAATATATTTATATATATTTTTAGAAAAACAATATAAAATTAAAAAAAAAACGTTTTTCAAACTCCACGACTCGCGGAGTTTGCAGGCTTAAAAGTCCACGACTCGCGGAGCCACCCTGACAGGCGCACCCAGGAACCCTACTTCGCATTTATTACGGAATAATATTAATTATTATTATTTTAAAACCCTAATTAGGTTTAATTTATTTAATATTTAATTTTAATAAATTTGTAATAATTACTTTTAATTAGTTTTATTATATATAAAAATTAATACGTTTATAGAATAAAAATATAAAAATAATATTTTTATAAAAATTGTACTTTTTACAACTTTAAGTTTATTTTTATATTTTGTATTTTTTTTAGTGTAATATTTGTATCTTTATTGTTCGTAGCTAGTTTTAAGTTCTAGTATTTTGCCGTAGCTTATTTTTATTTTTAGATTTTTAGGCTTTGCCGTTAAATCCCTTAAGTGCTATTTCTTTAGACTAAGATTTAGGTGCTTTAGAATTTTGCGACGATTTTAAAATTTTAGTGCCTTTTAAGTCACGACTCGCTACTTTCTTATTTTTATTTTTCGACGTTTTTCGACGCGCATTCTTTTTCTTTCTTATTTCTCGACGCTTTAGTTTTTAGGACTTACAAATTTTCTCTATTTCTTATCTAATATCTCAAACGGAAAGAAAAATTATTTAAGTGGTTAAATTAATGGACGTTGACAATTTTCTGCTTCGTAGTAATAGTTGGATTTGTTAGTGGCTGAGTCGTGAGCTTCCGATTTAAAGGGTTCTGGCTCCCTGCTGCATCTTTTGGCTATTCGAAACGTGGGAAAAAACAGAAAAGTCTATTAATTGGACAACTTATATAAGTTTTTCTATTTTTATAACTAATAGAATAATTAGTAAATGCACCACATTGTAGCTAAAATTTGGCCAGCGCAATAAAATGGAAAATTTTGAAAACAAGGCTATGGAAACCCTTTTTGATATCCAAAATCAATTAAATCAATACTCTCAAACGAATGTTGATGACAATTCGTTCGGTCAATCTTGGATCACGAATGACGAAACAATAACTGGTTGTGAAATCTGTGGAGATTATCACTCAACATGAGAATGTTATTATTACGTTCCTATGGAAAATTACGCACCCACGGAACCTGAATGGAATGATTATGAAGAATACAATTCAAATTGGGATTATTCCCAAGAATATTTCCAAACTCAACAACCAGTAGACGAGGAAAATTACGTGTCTGAAAATTTATTAGATAATATGAAATTCAAACTCGAAGAACTCAATGCTCAAAATGAACAAATGAGAGAGTTTGTAAAACGGCAAGCTGAAACTCTATCAGACTACACACCTGTTGATCTGAGGAGTCGTGTGCAAGAAAATCTCATATCATCGAATTTTGATGAATTCGAGAGCTCCAAAATCACCAACTATCCCGATGATACTTTTTATTCAGTATTACCAATTTCACAACATATCTACACATTAGCCTCTACTGACGAAATCATCGATCCATCAATAGATAAAGAAGAAGTAAGGGTGACAAATTGGTACTCTTGGGAATACGATAACGTTGAAAATTTTACCCCCGAGGCCAAACCGAACTTCACCATTCCACAACCTTCCAACCCAATATTCTCAATAGACGAGTCGTCCACCGAAAATGAACTACGAGCTGTAATAGATAATGACACCTCGAATTTCACCCAATTGGGTAATAGAAGTGAAAACTTTGATCCTGAGAATAAAAGGAAGGAAATATTAGGAATTGTCTACCCTATAGAAATAAGTATGTCGGTGTATATCGATCCATTTGACCAAGAACCAGAAAAGAGACATATCCATTTACTAAAAGCTACACTTAAAAAAGAATTAAGTAGTGACGATGGGGTGAGTCTAAACTTTAAACCCATTGATATATTATACACCACCAGAGATGTAAATAACTGGCTCACTATTTTAATTCGTGGAACTTATTCTACCGACTTCACATGTCGTCAGCTAAGTGTGGGGAAGTCTAACCCCACTTAACGTTAAATTAGGGGTTCAGGTTAGTGCATAACTCGTTAATAAACATGCAAAATAAATTAGGATAAAAGACGCATTTTTAAAGATTAGAAAACAGTTCAAAAAAGCAACCATTTTTGAAGAAAAATATGTGTGATAAAACAAGAAGGAATGAACGATGAGGCGCGCCATCTATCATTCGACGAGCTTTGTAATTACAAACTGAGTATTTTTAATTACTTTTCTACACTAATCACCCTCATGAATTTATAATTATAGTCTGATTTCATGCAAATGAGGGCATTGCATGATCTCAAGTGTGGGGAAGGGTTATAAATTCTCTCGGGTTTACACTTGGTTTATTTGCCAAATTTTGTGAAAATTTGAAAAATTTTCAACTAAATGAAGTCAAAATCATGTTTATACATATTTATGAACGATGAAAACTAGGTGTTAATACCGAAATTATCGTTACCTCGAAAAGGACATAAATTGAGAAACAACCAAAAACGCTTGAATTCATTTAAAATGGAATAAAGGAGAATAAAAAGGTAAAGAAAGAAACTAAGTGTGGGGAGAATGTACCAAGTTAATTAAAAACTATCTATCACATGTTTGTGCAAAGTTATTGCAGGTGTTTTTGTTTTGGACTAAATTAACTGTTTTACCCGATGAAAGAAAAGAAAAGATGGATCTACACGATGAATCAATTCCATCATTAAGAGGAAGTAAAGTCTTCCGAAAAAGACACGCGCTTCTTGGTTTAGGTCAAGAAGTTGTCGTCCAGACCAGCTGTAGGTTGACGAAAAATCTAGAAAAGTCATCTCTAAAATCAGCAAGAAATCCACGGACCTCAGCATCAAACAGGGTCGCCAAGTGGTCAGATTTATCCTAACCACGAGAAGGATTTATCTCGTATAATGGGGGGCACCGTGCAAATTAGCTTGATAAGACTAATGAATCAGATCCCCAGAAAGGATAATCTTCTTAAAAGATCAAAAATCAGCTTTTAAGACTGATATTACTCAATCCTTGAGATTGACCTTAAAGATTGAGAATTCAAACTCATGGAATTCAATGATATCTAAACTCGAGCTTGAACGAGAAAATATTTTGATCAAAAGTTACAAACCGATTTGTTTTCTGAAAACCTATTTTCAATGCGTTCATTACCATTGAACGTAAAATCCTAGGAATTCACCTGAAATTCATTAGGTCACCTGAACCAAATCGGGTGTCAACCGTAAGAACGATGGTTGCATAGCATGGTCAAAGACAGGACCTTGTGCCAGACCGAAAAAATTATAGGATGATCTTTACTATTGCTCCTACAAAGGATAGTAATTGCGTCCGACACGTTATAGACCATAATTAAATGCATGTCATTAGACATTGCCATAACAGTTTCTTGTTCATTGCTTTCCTTTACAACCGGACGGTAGTTTACCGAAAGGTAATATACGGGACAAGTGAACTGGACGTGTTGCTTTCCTAATACAAGGTTAGCAAGTGGGTAACACAAAATCACAAGTGTTGAGCTAAAATTTTCAAATCTGAAACCCACACAACCCATAAAATATTTTGCAAACACCGATGAAGGGTTATTCCGGAAAACTTGTCTAGGGTAAAAGCTAGATTGAATTTTTAAAAGATCAAATGTTTTTATAAAGATCCAATTTCCTAACGGATATAAATTTTCATAGTCATGTGAGACTGTAAACTGCCTTTCAAATGTGCACTTTGCTTTGGAAACCGAAAATAAATCGGCTATTTGATTGTAAGTGTCGTTGACCTAAACCCGAGGCAACTGTGGATGACACACCCACCTTTAACCATGGTTCTATCGTTACTATCATTGTTTATACCACCATATCAAAATCACTGATGTACAAAGTATGATGAATAAAAAAGTGATTCATGTATGTTTTTATTTCAAGTTCTGTATTGCTTGAGGACAAGCAACGCTCAAGTGTGGGGATGTTTGATAAGGCTAAAAAGGAACATATATTTCATAGCAATATCCCTCCTAAATAATAGGTTTTCATATGTAATTGTATTATATTTTCATTGTAATTGTTTAAATAAATAAGTGCGAAGACAAAAGGCGAAAACGAAGATTTAAAGACACAAACGTCCAAAAAGCTCAAATGTTCAAGATACAATTCAAAAGGTTCAATTTATTGATGAAAAACGTCTAAAAATGACAAGAGTATAAGTTACAAAACGCAAAGTACAAGATATTAAATTGTACGCAAGGACGTTCGAAAATCCGGAACCGGGACATGAGTCAACTATCAACGCCCGACGCAATGGACCAAAAATTATGAGTCAACTATGCATAAGAATAAAACATAATATATAAATAATTATATAAATTATTTATATATTATAAATATATATATAATCATGTCGACAAGCTATGAGACAAAGGATCCTGAGCTGGATTTTCAATCTCCACGACTCGCGGAGTTTGAAGGCCAAAAACTCCACGACTCGCGGAGCTGTCAGAAATCAAAACGCCTATAAAAGGCCATGCATTCTGCCGAGTTTAAAAATAAAAAATAATAATAATAATACTCTGTAATAAATAAACAATAAATAAATATATATAATATATATATATATATATATATATATATATATATATATATATATATATATATATATATATATATATATATAGTATAGGATAGTTTTATATTAGTTAGTTTGGGTTATGTAAAGGTTATTTTACGGGTTTTTGAAGTCGAAATTCTGTCCGTGTAACACTACGCGATAAATACTCAATGTAAGTTATGTTCTCCTTTTTAAATTAATGTCTCGTACTTAAGTTATTATTATGCTTATTTGAGCCAAAGTAATCATGATGTTGGACTAAATATTAAAGACGGGGTAATTGGGCTTTGTACCATAATTGGGGTTTGGACAAAAGAACGACACTTGTGGAAATTAGACTATGGGCTATTAATGGGCTTTATATTTGTTTAACTAAATGATAGTTTGTTAATTTTAATATAAAGATTTACAATTGGACGTACCTATAAATAACCACATACACTCGATCGGACACGATGGGCGGGGTATTTATATGTACGAATAATCGTTCATTTAACCGGACACGGGAATGGATTAATAGTCACTAGAATTATTAAAACAGGGGTGAAATTATGTACAAGGACACTTGGCATAATTGATAACAAAGTATTAAAACCTTGGGTTACACGCAGTCGATATCCTGGTGTAATTATTAAACAAAGTAATAAAACCTTGTTACAGTTTAAGTCCCCAATTAGTTGGAATATTTGACTTCGGGTATAAGTATAATTTGACGAGGACACTCGCACTTTAAATTTATGACCGATGGACTGTTATGGACAAAAACCAGACGGACATATTAAATAATCCAGGACAAAGGACAATTAACCCATGGGCATAAAACTTAAAATCAACACGTCAAACATCATGGTTACGGAAGCTTAAATAAGCATAATATATTTTATTTCATATTTCCTCGTACTTTTATTTATTGTCATTTTAATTATTGTTATTTATTTTATATTGTTAGTTAAATATCGTCATTTACTTTACGCTTCGCTTAAAATATAAATCGACAAACCGGTCATTAAACGGTAAACCCCCTTTTATATATTATTATATATATATATATATATATATATATATATATATATATATATGTATATATATATATATATATATATATATATATATATATATATATATATTTATATATTTTGTACAAATATAGTTGTTTAAAAATATAGTGTGCAATAAGCCCGCTCCCTGTGGAACGAACCGGACTTACTAAAAACTATACTACTCTACGATTAGGTACACTGCCTATAGTGTTGTAGCAAGGTTTAGGTATATCCATTTTGTAAATAAATAATTAAAACTTGTGTAGTTTGTATCACTTTTCGTATCAAAAATATATAGTATTTCACGGACACCTCGCACGACATCAAGGGTGAAGGAAAGTGACGTGATGAAAACTGCATTCAGGACCCGTTATGGTCATTATGAGTTTCTCGTGATGCCGTTCGGTTTGACAAATGCACCTGCCGTGTTCATGGACCTCATGAATCGTGTCTGCAAGCCTTACTTGGACAAGTTTGTTATCGTCTTCATAGATGATATCCTCATCTACTCTAAGAGCGAAGAAGAACATGAGCAACACCTCCGATTAGTGCTTGAACTCTTAAGACAAGAGCAACTTTACGCCAAATTCTCTAAGTGCGAATTTTGGTTGAAGGAAGTACAGTTTCTGGGTCATGTTGTGAGCGACCAGGGTATCAAAGTTGATCCCGCCAAGATTGAAGCCATCAGCAAGTGGGAGACCCCCACTACTTCGACGCATATTCGCCAATTCCTAGGTCTTGCCGGTTATTACCGAAGATTCATCGAAGGATTTTCTCTGATTGCACGTCCTTTGATCGCGCTGACTCACAAGGGCAAGAAGTTCACTTGGGAACCCGCACACGAATCAGCATTCCAAACCTTGAAGAAGAAGTTGACCACCGCACCTATCCTATAACTTCCTGAAGGTAGTGACGACTTGGTTGTTTATTGTGATGCATCGAAGAGTGGTTTTGGTTGTGTACTAATGCAACGATCAAAGGTTATTGCCTATGCCTCCCGTCAATTGAAGATTCACGAGCGGAACTACACTACACATGATCTTGAACTTGGAGCCGTTGTCTTTGCACTCAAATTATGGAGACATTATCTGTATGGAACTAAGAGCACTATCTTCACCGATCACAAGAGTCTCCAGCACATCTTCGATCAGAAGCAACTGAATATGAGACAGCGTCGATGGATCGAGACGCTCAATGACTACGACTGTGAACTTTGCTATCACCCTGGCAAGGCCAATGTTGTAGCTGACGCTTTAAGCTGAAAGGAGAGGACGACACCTCTTTGTGTTAGGGCTCTGAACATCACCATCCATTCGAACCTCAACAACCAGATCAGAGTAGCCCAAGTTGAGGCTCTCAAGGAGGAGAATATATTCCATGAACATTTGAACATACTTGTCTCTCAATTCGAGGTTAGGGAGTCTGGACTCCGATGTTATGCAAGAAGAATTTGGGTACCTTATTATGGAGATCTACGGAACCTTATACTTGATGAAGCACACAAATCGAGATATTCGATTCACCCCGGCACCGGCAAAATGTACCACGACCTTAAAGAATATTATTGGTGGACGAATCTTAAGAAGGACGTTGCGACTTATGTTGGTAAGTGTTTGACTTGCTCGAAGGTTAAAGCCAAGCATCAGAGACCTTCTGGTTTACTTCAACAATCAGAAATCCCACAATGGAAGTGGGAAAGGATAACAATGGACTTCATCACCAAGCTACCAAAGATGGTGGGCGGATACGATACCATTTGGGTTATTGTTGACCGCCTCACCAAATCTGCACACTTTCTAGCGATGAAGGAAACTGATACAATGGAGAGACTTGCTCAGTTATACATCAAAGAGGTTGTATCTCGTCATGGTGTACCTTTATCGATCATCTCAGATCGCGATCCCCGTTTTGCTTCTAGATTTTGGCGTTCTTTGCAAGAAGCCATGGGAACTCGTCTCGACATGAGTACTGCTTATCATCCTCAGACTGACGGGCAAAGTGAGTGAACGATTCAGACCTTGGAGGACATGCTGCGTGCATGTGTCATTGATTTTGGAAAGGCCTGGGAAAGACATTTGCCACTCGCCGAATTCTCGTACAACAACAGTTATCACTCTAGCATTAATGCTGCACCTTTTGAAGCATTGTATGGCCGTAAGTGTCGATCTCCTATTTGTTGGGCCGAAGTAGGCGAAAAGCAAATCACCGGACCCGAGGTAGTCCACGAAACCACGGAGAAGATTGCTCAGATTCAAGCTAGACTTAAGACTGCCCGTGACCGCCAAAAGAGTTATGCCGATCTTAAACGTAAAGACTTTGAATTCAACGTTGGTGATCGTGTAATGTTAAAGGTTGCACCTTGGAAAGGTGTGATTCTTTTTGGAAAACGTGGAAAGTTAAACCCACGATACATTGGTCCTTTCGAAATCTTGGAACGTGTTGGACCCATTGCATACCGTTTGGATCTACCAGCACAATTGAGCTCAGTTCATCCTACCTTCCACCTGTCAAACTTGAAGAAGTGTCTTGCTACACCAGAACTTATCATACCACTGGAAGAACTTACAATTGATGACAAACTCCACTTTATGGAGGAACCTGTTGAAATTATGGATCGTGAGATCAAAACTTTGAAACGCAACAAGATTCCGATCATCCGAGTACGGTGGAATGCCAAACGAGGACCTGAGTTTACTTGGGAACGAGAGGATCAAATGATGCGGAAGTATCCTCACCTTTTCCCGACTCCTCCATCACCTGCAGCTTAAATTTCGGGACGAAATTTTCTTTAACAGGTGGGTAATGTAACGACCCTGGTTTTTCCAATGTTAATTATTAATAATTATTATTATTAATATGTGTGATTATACGAATGTATGTTATTATATTTACATGTTGCCATGATTGCCCGTACTTGACTTTTAAGTGCCCGAAACGTCTTTGTGACACCCGAGACTTACACGAATAATATTTTTAGATATTATTTACATTCATGATTAAGTTTATTAATCATTTTAATTAACTAAAGTTGTTAGTTAGTTACTTGGGCTTTTAATTGGATTTACTTGTTAATTACATACATACTTGGGCTTTTATTTGAACTTGGGCCTTTACTAGTGTTATTGGACTTTAGAAGCCCACCCTACTTTTTAAGTGGACTAATTAGCCCAACACTACTTGTAAGTATCATGTTAAATGGTAACTAGCTAGTTTAAGGCACTTGGAATCTTGTTACACATCATCCCCATGCACATACCACCTTGTGTCCAACTTTAATGAACTTTACAAGCTAGTAACCAAAGAACAAACCTCCCCCTCCCTTTTTCTGCTGAATTCCGAAGCCCATGGTGACCATATGGTGGTGTTTTAATTTTTTTTACACTACATACTCACTAGTTACCTCACATCTTTCTCATTCTCAAAACACACACTTCAAACTCACTTTCAAATTTCTCTCATTTCTCTCTAACACTTGTAAGTAACATGAAGTTTTTCTCTTCTTCTTTCTTGATTAAAACCGAATTCAAACATTCCATAATCATCATCATACTTTGTTTGTTTTAATCTTTGTTTACTTGTGTTGATTACTAGTAGTTGTTAGTTATTTACTTACTTGGTTTCAAGACTCTAACTTACTAGTTTTATTCTTCATTATATCTTGTATTTATCAAGAAGACTCAAGAACATAACTTACTAGTTATGGTTCTACATATACTTTCTTAAAAGATTGCAAGTTCATGTGTTGTTAAAGACATACTTGAAGCTCATGAAGTAAACTTTAAAGTTTACTTTCTAAAGATCAAACTTTTAAGTTTGAATCTTTAAAGTATGAACAACCATGAACCTTTTCTTGTTTATTTAAGTTTACTTCTTCATTTTATGCACTTTAATTTCATGTAGTTAGTTTATATGGTCAAGTACTACAAGTTAGTCTTGATCTCATATCTCTTGAACAAATTAAGTTAACTTTGAAAGTTCAAGAACACACAAATAAGTTTTCTTTAAATATAACTTTCGATCTAGACTTTTGAGTCTTGGATCTTCAAGATCAAACTAAGAACTATGTTCTACTAATTATGATCTTGATTAGTTAGTTAACTTTCAAGTTTATAGTTCAATATTTCTATTATAGTTCATGTAAGTGTCAAACCTAAGACTTTGATGTAACTTTGGTTCATCAAACTACATGCAACTCTTAAGTGAGTTGTGCTTCATGTCTTAGACTTGCACTAGGGTTATGATGGTCAAGACTTGGTTAATATGATGTAGATACATCAATGAGTTGTACACTTGAAGCTATATGCATCAAGGATGAGAACCATGATGAACATCAAGCACCAAGACCACCGGAACCCTTTTAAACTCACTGTTTCTGTCCAAAAGCTACTGATCTGATGTTTCTGTAACAGACCAGTAGACCTGGGATGTTCTAACCTTGATTTTTAGATAGAATTTTCGAGTAGATAACTTTTCATATAGGACTCGTCTTAATCCGAGTTACGGTTTAGGATTTAAGGCCCTCCGAGCGTCACTATGTCTTTTAACGTTGTGCAGAAATTTCAGACCTACTCGCACTTAAACCATCACCACGGTTAAACGAAGACGAGTTTGCTTCTGTAATTTTTACCACACTTAAGGGACTCATATACGGAGCCATGGCCACTGGTCTCACCTTAATTCAGTAAGGGTAGAGGCCGTGGTGACTGATCGAATCAGCCTTTGTTTTAAACTACTTTCATAAACGAAACCTACTTTACGTCTTTTGTTTGATGATGATTGATGATGACCTTTATGACCTTAAATACATACTTTTAAACCTATTAAGACGATTTACTGACTTAGTACTATTTTACTTAGGTTGAGGACCTTCGGACCGATTACTTGCACACCTTTTTACGAACCGACTTTTCGACTACATTATCATTGTGAATTATAGCATTCCCTTTTTACTTTAACTTATTTTGGGAACTGAGAATACATGCGGATTTTATGTTTTACATACTAGGCACGAGTACTTAAACTTATATATGTGTAACAACCCAACCCGATATACAATCGACCACGTGAAATTTACCAAAATAAAAAAAATTTCTTTGTTCAGCAGGTGGCGCGGCGCGCCATAACCTTGCGCGGCGCGCCAAAGTGGCCTGTCCAAAAAGTCTTGAAATGCTAAAATGTTTGACCACTTCCCGACGTATTTAGACAAAACGCTATTCACAACATATTCATGTATGAAAAACTAACATGTTCCATTCATAAAATAAGTTTTACGAGACCGGGCTCACATCGGCCGTTTTACGACTTTCGTACGAAAATACAAGTTTTCAACCATATGATTTGTAATACAAAATAAAGGCCGAGCATGACGATTGGGGATACGCTACCCAATCCTAATCAATCCAAAAGCAAGCCTTCTAAAGCAACTACGCAAGTCCACTAGTCCCCGCTTACCCGAGCCTCCGCATCCATGCAATCTATAAAAAAAGTCAACAACGAGAGGGTAAGCTAACGCTTAGTGAATGCAATACTTATACATATACATATGTAATTTACCTACACGCATCCACTTACAAAACCATGCAAACAAAATGCATAACGAGCTAGTAACACCAAACATACGACTAGCAACAACGTTAGTATATAAATCGTCACAATAATATACTAAAATCATAACAATGCATAAATATAACAAACCATTCCCCGCTATGGCACTACCGACTTGTAGACGACCAATAACGTCGAGTCTCACTCGTATGTTGTCACCGACTTGTGACTCATCAAAGGGTGTCACCGACTTGTGAACTACCCACCAATATCTATGGGTCACCGACTTGTGAACGCCATGTGACATCACCGACTTGTGAAGCGCCACTAAGTGTCACTGACTTGTGAACACTATAGGGTGTCATCGACTTGTGAATCACCCAAGGGTATCACCGACTTGTGAACCCCCATCAATACATATGGGTCACCGACTTGTGAACCTCTATGTGGCATCACCGACTTGTGAAGCACCACCTAGTGTCACCGGCTTGTGAACACTATGAAGTGTCACCGACTCGTGAATCACTTCCCCGACTTATGGTGACACCGACTTGTGAAACACCAACCAACTACTAAGGGTCACCGCCCGGTGAACCACTATGAGGTGTCACCGACTTGTGAATAACCTGTCGAGACACTACCGACTTGTAGTTCCCATCCCATCATACCAACAAATATGTCACCATCTTGTGACATAACGCCCATTACTCACGATGTGGCACCAAAGGCCCACATCGCGTACGAGTAAATAAACCACATACATACATGTATAAATATTCCACTCACCTCGATTACTTGAAGAAGTGCAACTCGCAAACTTGAACTCCTTCCACCGACTTCACGTATATCACCTACGCAAATCATACATGCAAATAAGCTACAACTTAAGCCTATTCGACTTAACACATCACAAGTGTAATTTTGACTATATACACTTGACCAACTTTGACTAAGTCAAATCTCACCCGAACCACTCATAATCACAATCGAATAGTGATTATGTCCCACTAATACATTTTGCACAAGGTTTGATCAACCAATCCCCCATTTGGACTCACGACCCGCCCAAATTGACATAAAGTGCAATCTACGCCTTTTTGCACTTTTAACGATACTCGAAAGTCCAAAACTAACGAGACCATTTCCCGCGTTCCCGAAATACCTAAATACACCTCTTTTAGGCTTTAAATGCATTTTAGACCAACATTTACACAAAAACCCATTTTGACCTAAAACTAGTCAAAACACCCAATTTGTGAACTTACACCCCAAATCACTAATAATCCAAGTTAGCTAGTGATTTCATCAATAAAATTAGTTTACAAACTAACAATATCATCATAAAATCCTAAACCCACCAACATCAACAATAACTAGTCACAATTACCCATTTCACCTCCTAAAAGAGTTTTATAACTAACTAGTTCAAAACCCTAAACTTGGATATCAAATTACAAAGATGAAGTTCGGAGTTTGAATTTACCAATACCGCCAAAATGATGCCGTTGACGAGTAGAACAACTTTAATACCCGAGGTTTGACCCGAAACACCCTTCTTCTTCTCCAATTGGAGCTCTCTCTCTCTAAAACTCTCCTCTCACTCTAGGGTTTGAAGATGAGAGTGTTTGATGAGTGAAAATGAGCTCCAATGGAGCTCTAGATCAGTTTTGATGACCCCAAACCGACCCTAATTGAAAAGACCAAAGTACCCCTCATTTAAACCTTTTAAAAAGGCTGAAAATTGCCTCTGCAGCAATCGGCGCGCCGCGCCAGAAGGTGGAGCGCCGCTCCAAATAACTGGAAATTGTGGTCGAGCCCAAAACAGGTTTCAACAACTTGTTTTGGCCATAACTTTTCGACCGTAACTCCGTTTTCGATGAATCAAATATCGTTGGAAACGTAATAAGATATTCTATCCAATGGTAAGGCTTGGAAACATCAATTCAAACTTTATTTGGGGTTGAGAAGATACGTACACACTTTATACCTCAAACAACGTCCAGTTTTCTTCGACATTCGAGAAAGCAACACGTACATGCTTCGTACACTTCATATACGCATCGTACACCATGAATACATTATGTACAATAAATATTTGGGTCTTACAACTCTCCCCCACTTAAATTTGATCGCGTCCTCGCGATCTAAACCTCATCGCGAACAAAAACAACACACTTTCCTCAAGTATTCGAGTTCTCACACAATCTCGGACCCCTTTGATGCCGCCATTGCATCCTATCGATCACGCCTTACCACCATGCAACGTTCCAATCGCACAACTATCCTTCAGGATTTCCTTGGCGTACTCCAACTCACGACTTAGACTTCTAACGCCCACCGCCAATACTCTAGAGAGTTCGTTCCCGAACGCACTCTACACTAACACGCCCCTACATGAGACAGTCCAAACTAACACTCTACGTCTCTAGTTGGCTCTCAAAACGAGGCAACTACCGGAAAATGACCCAAACACGCCTACCAAACCGAGGGACCACCGTACTTTCCGGGTACATACTCCCCACTTAGGGTTTTAACCCCACGCTATCACCGTCAAGATGATAATACCTTGCGAAATTTCAACATTCTACATCACACACGCCCGGTATCAACGTTGGTCATACTTAAAATCTTCAGCGGACTTACAAAAAGATACATGAAACTCGACCTTTCGAATTGGTCAAACGTCGACGCCCGCTAATCTTCACAATAAACCATCTTCGTACCTTCGGGTTTTCTCGTCGGTACCCAAGTACAAAATCATCACAACACCGGAGTGAAGCATTCCACTTGCAGGTATACGGAGGGCACCTGACGTAGTGTTATGCAACTCCCATTATCACCATCGAGTCTCAAAAGCTCGACCCATACGGGGTCTATTCTCGGTGTCATATGTCACTTGACTACTCGAGGTAATACGATTTCAACGAACAATACAGCTCAACGCCCACAACCTTCTAGTGACACCCGCTCATCACCATTCACCTATGCCACACAACTAGCCTATTTACCTTTTAACCTAAGGAGATGCTTGGGACACCAAGACTTACACCCTAACATGCACCATCTCAATCGTTAACACGGTCACTTACACACACCAAAGATAGTCAACAATTGTGACTCTTCTCGAACGCATACATGGTCAACGTAAATGCCTCTCGAACGACATACCATTTCTACGCTAACTCTTACGGAGAACAATACAAGTAACCCTCTAATCATCCCATGGTTACCCCCGACTTGGTTAAGCCTCCAACACCAACCCAATTAACCTGACTCGGTCAAGTCAAATACACTATGTCGACCCGCCTCGGTCAACACCTAACAACAATCGATTAACCTTACTTGGTTAATTCAACACACACGGTCAACCCGACTTGGTTAGTCAATACGCTCGGTCAACCCGCCCCGGTCAACGCCTAACAACAATTGATTAACCCGACTCGGTTAGTCAATACGCTCGGTCAACCCGCCCCGGTCAACGCCTAACAACAATTGATTAACCCGACTCGTTTAGTCAATACGCTCGGTCAACCCGCCCCGGTCAACGCCTAACAACAATTGATTAACCCAACTCAGTTAGTCAATACGCTCGGTCAACCCGCCTCGGTCAACACTCCTAACAATTTATCGATTAACCCGACTCGGTTAGTCAAACTATCTCGGTCAACCTGACTCGGTCAAACCCCTAAAAACAATTTGAGTAACCCGGCTTGGTTAGTCAAATACCCTTGGTCAACCCGACTCGGTCAACACCTAACAACAATTGATTAACCCGACCTGGTTAGTCAAACCGCAATGGACTAACTCGACCTAGCTAGTCACTACAACACATGGATAAACTCCATCATTACCCAAATCACCCGCACATAGATAGTACTAAAATCAAATAGTACCTGAATCAAGCGTCTCCAGATTTTCGCGCCCCGTCACTATTCCCCTCGGGACATTTCGACTTCCGGTGTCCCTCCTTCCGGCACTTAAAACATGTGACCTTGCTCGACGGACAATCACGAGACTTATGCCCCATTTGTCCACAATTATAACACGCAAATTTAGAACCACCCGTGTCACTCATCTTTACGCTTCCGACACCTTCGGTAGCGCTTTTACTCTTCTTGTTCGAAAACGCCGTCGCTTCGAACTTCCGTTTACTAACATCGGACACACTTGGCTTCGACACCTCCGGTTCGAAACCCCAAGCCAACTCAAACAACTCTTCAAAAGACTTAGCCATTCCCTGACTAATCTTACCCTTAAATTCGTTATTCAGTGTACGGTAGAAATCTTTCATCAACTTGTGATCGTCACCAACGTACTCCGGACAAAAACGAGTCTTTGCTAAAAAGGTAGACTTGAGAGTAACCAAGTCCATCGAACCTTGTCGCAAATTGTGTAACTCGTCCCGGATTCTATCAAGATCGGAAGAAGTTCGGTATTCATCAAAGAACTCCTTTTTGAACTCATCCCATGACAAGCTCATACATTGTTCCTCGCCATACAATTGAATCTTGTCATCCCACCACAACTTGGCTTCTTCACGTAACATACTAGAATCGTACCTCGTTTTCTTCTCGGGAGGAAATTCACTAGTACGGAAAGCCCCCTCGATGTCGGAAACCCAACATGTACTCTTCAACGGATCCCTTACCCCATTAAACATAGGAGGTTGTGCATCCTTGAAGTTTTTGTAATGGAAGTCCCGCCTCCCATTTCCTTCACTCCCTTCGCCTCGGGGATAAATATTTCTAGCATCAAGCGCTTCCTCGATTGCGACCTTCACCCTTTCATCAATTAGATCGGTTATTTGCCCATCAACCGATTCCCGGAAAACCTTTCTAACATCCTCGAGAAACTCCGCTTTTTGACGTTTAAAGATGGCCTCAACCTTAGCCGTGAACTCAACGTCTTCGTCTTGATCTTCGTTGGCTTGTTTGCTCCTTGTCGTCATTCTAAGAAATGAACTCGGTTAGGAACACAACATGAATAACTTACACACACCACCACGATCAATCGTTCACAAACATATAATATGCCACCATTCGTACATCCCATCTAGTTCAACACTTGTTGTACATCACTTGCATGACTTGGCTTGCAACTGTAATAATGGTCGCGAAGCATTATTACGCTCACACGCCATGCCGAACTCATGAATACAACAATCATCTCGCTAGATGTTCAACACAACACAACATGATTAGTAACACATAATCAACACGTAGTTAAAGCACATATTCTCAAAGGCACTAACTAGAAACCCAAACCGACCCGTAATCCTACAAGTCCCGCATAATAGTCCACACAAAAAGTCTAAGTCTAGGCGCCTATCTCAAGTCACCTAAATCCCTTAGACCATGCTCTGATACCACTTGTAACAACCCAACCCGATATACAATCGACCACGTGAAATTTACCAAAATAAAAAAAATTTCTTTGTTCAGCAGGTGGCGCGGCGCGCCATAACCTTGCGCGGCGCGCCAAAGTGGCCTGTCCAAAAAGTCATGAAATGCTAAAATGTTTGACCACTTCCCGACGTATTTAGACAAAACGCTATTCACAACATATTCATGTATGAAAAACTAACATGTTCCATTCATAAAATAAGTTTTACGAGACCGGACCCACATCGGCCGTTTTACGACTTTCGTACGAAAATACAAGTTTTCAACCATATGATTTGTAATACAAAATAAAGGCCGAGCATGGCGATTGGGGATACGCTACCCAATCCTAATCAATCCAAAAGCAAGCCTTCTAAAGCAACTACGCAAGTCCACTAGTCCCCGCTTACCCGAGCCTCCGCATCCATGCAATCTATAAAAAAAGTCAACAACGAGAGGGTAAGCTAACGCTTAGTGAATGCAATACTTATACATATACATATGTAATTTACCTACACGCATCCACTTACAAAACCATGCAAACAAAATGCATAACGAGCTAGTAACACCAAACATACGACTAGCAACAACGTTAGTATATAAATCGTCACAATAATATACTAAAATCATAACAATGCATAAATATAACAAACCGTTCCCCGCTATGGCACTACCGACTTGTAGACGACCAATAACGTCGAGTCTCACTCGTATGTTGTCACCGACTTGTGACTCATCAAAGGGTGTCACCGACTTATGAACTACCCACCAATATCTATGGGTCACCGACTTGTGAACGCCATGTGACATCACCGACTTGTGAAGCGCCACTAAGTGTCACCGACTTGTGAACACTATAGGGTGTCACCGACTTGTGAATTACCCAAGGGTATCACCGACTTGTGAACCCCCATCAATACATATGGGTCACCGACTTGTGAACCTCTATGTGGCATCACCGACTTGTGAAGCACCACCTAGTGTCACCGGCTTGTGAACACTATGAAGTGTCACCGACTTGTGAATCACTTCCCCGACTTATGGTGACACCGACTTGTGAAACACTAACCAACTACTAAGGGTCACCGCCCGGTGAACCACTATGAGGTGTCACCGACTTGTGAATAACCTGTCGAGACACTACCGACTTGTAGTTCCCATCCCATCATACCAACAAATATGTCACCATCTTGTGACATAACGCCCACTACTCACGATGTGGCACCAAAGGCCCACATCGCGTACGAGTAAATAAACCACATACATACATGTATAAATATTCCACTCACCTCGATTACTTGAAGAAGTGCAACTCGCAAACTTGAACTCCTTCCACCGACTTCACGTATATCACCTACGCAAATCATACATGCAAATAAGCTACAACTTAAGCCTATTCGACTTAACACATCACAAGTGTAATTTTGACTATATACACTTGACCAACTTTGACTAAGTCAAATCTCACCCGAACCACTCATAATCACAATCGAATAGTGATTATGTCCCACTAATACATTTTGCACAAGGTTTGATCAACCAATCCCCCATTTGGACTCACGACCCGCCCAAATTGACATAAAGTGCAACTACGCCTTTTTGCACTTTTAACGATACTCGAAAGTCCAAAACTAACGAGACCATTTCCCGCGTTCCTGAAATACCTAAATACACCTCTTTTAGGCTTTAAATGCATTTTAGACCAACATTTACACAAAAACCCATTTTGACCTAAAACTAGTCAAAACACCCAATTTGTGAACTTACACCCCAAATCACTAATAATCCAAGTTAGCTAGTGATTTCATCAATAAAATTAGTTTACAAACTAACAATATCATCATCAAATCCTAAACCCACCAACATCAACAATAACTAGTCACAATTACCCATTTCACCTCCTAAAAGAGTTTTATAACTAACTAGTTCAAAACCCTAAACTTGAATATCAAATTACAAAGATGAAGTTCGGAGTTTGAACTTACCAATACCGCCAAAATGATGCCGTTGACGAGTAGAACAACTTTAATACCCGAGGTTTGACCCGAAACACCCTTCTTCTTCTCCAATTGGAGCTCTCTCTCTCTAAAACTCTCCTCTCACTCTAGGGTTTGAAGATGAGAGTGTTTGATGAGTGAAAATGAGCTCCAATGGAGCTCTAGATCAGTTTTGATGACCCCAAACCGACCCTAATTGAAAAGACCAAAGTACCCCTCATTTAAACCTTTTAAAAAGGCTGAAAATTGCCTCTGCAGCAATCGGCGCGCATCGCCAGAAGGTGGAGCGCCGCTCCAAATAACTGGAAATTGTGGTTGAGCCCAAAACAGGTTTCAGCAACTTGTTTTGGCCATAACTTTTCGACCGTAACTCCGTTTTCGATGAATCAAATATCGTTGGAAACGTAATAAGATATTCTATCCAATGGTAAGGCTTAGAAACATCAATTCAAATTTATTTGGGGTTGAGAATATACGCACACACTTTGTACCTCAAACAACGTCAAGTTTTCTTCGACATTCGAGCAAGCAACACGTACATGCTTCGTACACTTCATATACGCATCGTACACCATGAATACATTATGTACAATAAATATTTCGGTCTTACAGACCGATTACTTGCACACCTTTTTTCGAACCGACTTTTCGACTACATTATCATTGTGAGTTATAGCATTCCCTTTTTACTTTAACTTATTTTGGGAACTGAGAATACATGCGGATTTTATGTTTTACATACTAGGAACGAGTACTTAAACTTATATATGTGTGGGTTATACAAACGGCATAAACATTCCCTTTAGCTCGGTAACGTTTAATCATTGGTTTTTGAACCGTGAACGCGAATCTTAGATATGGATCCATAGGGTTTGACATCCCCACTCGGGCTAGTAGCGCTAGCATTTAACGGGTGTTTAATACTTTGTAAACATACGCACTTGCCAAGTGTACTTTCAGGGGGTATAAACGTTAAGTTAGTTACCAAGTGCCCACGGTTAACATATACTTTATCATACTGTTTTGAAACGCTCTTTGTAGCACTGAAATCTCGTGGCCTACCTTACATACTGTTATACTTAAACTATAGCTCACCAACCTTTGTGTTGACGTTTTTAAGCATGTTTTTCTCAGGTGCTTGAGGTTAGCTTCCGTTGTGTACTAGTCATGCTGTAGACACCCGCTGCTTAGAGTTGTCATCGCATGAACTACTTTATTTTGCATTCAAACATTCGTACTTTTGAACTATGACTTGTAACGACTATTGTGGTCACATACACTTATTATTTGCTTCTACTTAGTGAAGCATGCTTTTGAAATGTAAAACACTTGATGTCGGTTATGACATCACCTTTTTATCGTGAATGCAACTTCTTTAATTACAGCATATAGTACTTAACCTTGTAATGATCCTGTTGTTGATGATTCGTACACGATGGTTTTGTACGGGGCATCATAAAAGATAAAAGTTACACATTACCAAAAAGATTAAGCATAAATGTTACAGAAATAAACTAAACCTAGACAACTCGTAGTTTCCAACGCGGTTTCGGCGTTTCAAAGTTAATTTTTCAGCTTTAATAAATTTACAAAGTGACCGAGTAGCCTACTTTGGAGATTTTTAGAAAATTCCTCGAAACTCGGATTGACAAACGGTCAAAGCCTTCAAATTTTCATTACCACAAAGATATAACATGATTTTTGGCAAAAGTAAACACACATCAGGCCGACCATGACAACTGATACAAAACTGACATTTTTAATAAAAAGTTTCAGCTCTTTT
The DNA here is from genome assembly GCF_046630445.1 of Rutidosis leptorrhynchoides. Lineage (NCBI taxonomy): Eukaryota > Viridiplantae > Streptophyta > Magnoliopsida > Asterales > Asteraceae > Rutidosis > Rutidosis leptorrhynchoides. The sequence continues at coordinate 372,892,862 of NC_092334.1, read as the reverse complement.
TAGAATTTTAAAATGTGACCAAACAGTCAACTTTGACGATTTTTAGAAAAATCGTCGAGACTCGAATTGACAAACGGCCAGAGTCATTTGTTAGACCTTACAGCAAAGAATTCAGTGGTATTTTTGTTTTAATCTGAAACAACGCCGATCAACGAGAATTTCAGGTTCCGTTTCGACATTTCATCAAAATTTACAAAACTTCTTTTATCCATAACTTGACAACCGTTCAACGAAACGAGACGTGCTTTATATGAAAACTCATCTACTCGACGAGTAGAATCCAAATAACCACTTTTTATAACCCAGAAAATTAGTTCACTAATTATCATCAGCAATTTTAATTACGAAATTAATTATGCAATTTGTTTATTTCATAATTTTCTAACCGTTACTTGAATTCAAGCGATTCTTAACCCAAAATTCAACTATTTTTTCTAGTCTTCCAACGACATGCATATCTTATACCTTATCTCAACCGCATATGTAACTAATTCAGGATTCAACATAACCTATCTAATGGCAATATCAAAAGGACAAGCATGCATAATCCTATTTTCTCGAGCACTAGTCAGGGATACACTATTAGTATGTAAAAATTAAATTATGAGTGCTTACGTATCAATATTGAGGTTCAATATTGCAGGAACGGTACATAGATGCAACGGAGACGCTAAACACTAGATTGACCTCGCGAGCATAACCCCCGAACATTACCCATAACCTCCATAGCTATAACCCATAATTCCTTAGCTCTATCCCACTCATAAAACTAGTTTTGAAAACCCGTTTTAGATCACTCGAGCAGCACTCCGTCGTAGTATTTATATGTATTATATTACTAATAACACTCCTAACTTATAAGATTAATAATAATATTAATCTTAATAATAATAATAATAATTTTAATAATAATAATATAAATAACTAAATAAATACAGAGTATGTGAAATAAGTGAGGAACCAGTGCACTAATCTATTATTTATGGATCTCTCATGTCCCATGACACCATACTATCACATGATTGGAGTGAACATTGCTCATGCGAGGTTATCCAGCTGTCATCCATCGTTTCCCTTGCCGACACTCCTTACATTCACAATTTACACAAATGATACGTAAATATATATATTAATTAATATATATTATATTTAATCTTTAGAATTAATTAAATATTATATTATATTTACGCTCATGGTAAAAATATATTTTTTACAAAAATGACACGATTGTGGTCTCAAGACTCATGTACCACTTTCGGTTTTTCGAGCGCACTTTCGTACGTTTAGAAAACTAGCCTTTTACGTTACGCGACGTGTACCTTTTACAAAAATTAGACTTACTTATCAATAATTTATCTTTATAAAAATATCACTTATAAAATTTAGCGTTGTGGTCATTTACTTATTTAAATCAAAGTCTCGTTGTTTATCAAAATATTTTATTTTAAATTAAACATTATGTGACATGTACCTTTATTAATAACTAGACTTAAATTAATTAAAAACTAACCCACTCAAAGTGTAACTTAATCTTTTGAGTGTTTTGGTCATTTCCTTTTATAATTCATAATCTTGTTATTTATCAAAGCCTATTTATTAATATTAGTTTAAAATCAAAACGTTTTATGACTAATTTAAAATATAGATATATATTTAAAATTTATCTAATAACATACTAGTTAACTTTTCAAAACCAATTATATTTCAAAGTTTGTTTTATAATCGTTTAGAAAATATTATAACACGTTTTGTTTATTCTTTAAGGCTTTAAATAGATCCAATTTCTTTATGCACTAACGTTTTTAAATATCAACCGCATCACTAAGAGAGTGTTACTATCATGTGCTTATTGAATCTAGAAAAGATATATTCTAAATACAAGTCGCAGGTTTTCTATATATATGACTAATAATCAAAATACCAACTTACATTATTTAAATAAATATATTTTAATAACCAGTTCTATTATATCGAAAAACGTTTTTCACACGTTTGAAAATAGATCAATCAATGTATTATGAAATTCAATTCTCCACTAACTTTTGTCTAACTCTCGATAAATGACACCTTGTTCTTATTCGAAGATCACTTCACCATTATTTCCGAATACCGTTAAAAGTAAGAGTTCTCTAATTCAAAGTGGACCTCATAATAGAGACTCGTAATCCTAATTCAATGTACTTGATGATTCAATCATTTGTTATTATCTTTTAATCTCGTCGATTAACTTACATCGAAAAAATATCTTCATGTAAAATATTATTCATTCAATACCTTGATAGCATTTCCAAATTCATAAAATAGATCTCATAGCTTATTTTCATATTAACTAATCCGTTCAATGTTTCATTAATATAACTCAATTAAATAATCATACATATGTATACGTATATCTAATTATTTACACATAATTGTTCGTGAATCGTTAGGCATGGTCAAAGGATATTTGTTTACATGAATATAGTTTCAAAACTTTCGAGACTCAACATTACAGATTTTTCTTGTCGTGTCGGGAACGTATAAAGATTAAAGTTTAAATTTGATCGGAAATTTCCGGGTCATCACATTACGCGTCACGCTAGTTAAAGATCCACAAACAGAATTATACAACCCATGATTTAGAGTTGGGAGCTATTGTATTTGAGCTTAAGATTTGGAGACATTATCTTTATGTGGTCAAAAGTACAGTGTACACTGATCACAAAATTCTTCAACATATCCTTGACCAAAAACAGTTGAATATGAGATAGCGAAGACGGGTTGAGACGTTGAATGATTATGATTGTGAACTTTTATATCATCCGGGGAAGGCCAATGAGTCGAAAAGGGAGGGCTGAACCTCGTAGATTTAGAGCTTTAAACATGACCATTCGAACAAACCTCGCAAGGCAGATTCTTGAGGCATAACAAGAAGCCTTAAAGGAGGAGAATTTTGTGAACGAGAAGGTCAGAGGCATGGCTAAGAAGTTTGAGGTACGAGCAGATGGTACTAGATACTTTGTGGGACGTCTTTGGGTTTCGAAGTTTCGTGATTTGCGACAACTTGTGTTAGATGAAGCTCATAAGTCTAGGTACTCTATTCATCCTAGTTCAGGAAAGATGTATCATGATCTTAAGGAGCTATATTGCTGGGCCTAATTTGAAAACTGATGTGGCTACTTATGTGGCTAAGTGTTTGACCTGTGCTAAGGTTAAAGTTGAACATCAGAAACCGTCTGGACTTTTAGTGCAACCTGAGATTTTTGAGTGGGAGTGGGAAGGTATTACGATGGATTTTATTACGAAGTTACAGAGTTGTGGGTGGTTATGATACCATTTGGGTGATTGTTGACCGACTCACAAAGTCAGCTCATTTCTTGCCGATTAAGGAAACAGACTCGATGGAGAATCTTACTCGTTTGCATTTGAAGGAAATTGTTTCGGGACATGGTGTTCCTGTTTCTATTATTTCTGACCGAGACAGTCGATTTATATCGAGGTTTTGGCAATCCTTACAGGAAGCTTTGGGAACTAAGTTGGATATGAGCACCGCTTATCATTCGCAGACGAATGGTCAGAGTGAAAGGACCATTCAAACTTTAGAAGACATGTTGCGAGCGTGTGTTATTGATTTTAGTAATGGGTGGGATAGATATTTGCCACTAGCTAAATTTTATTATAATAACAGTTATCACGCAAGTATTAAAGCCGCACCGTTTGAAGCTCTGTATGGTAGGAAGTGTAGGTCTCCTATCTGTTGGAATGAGGTTGGGGATGCTCAACTCACAGGCCCAGAAATTATTCATGAGACTACCGAAAAGATCGTACATATTAAAGAAAGATTGAGAACCGCCAGAAGTCGGCAAAAGAGTTATGCCGATAAGAGAAGAAAAGATTTAGAATTTCTGGTCAGTGACCGTGTTATGTTGAAAGTATCACCTTGGAAGGGTGTGGTATGATTTGATAAAAGGGGAAAGTTAAATCCTCATTTTGTTGGACCGTTTGAAATTACTGAGAGAGTTAGACCCGTGGCTTATCGTTTGAAATTGCCACAAGAACTTAGTGCCGTTCATGACATTTTTCATGTATCGAATTTGAAGAAGTGTTTGGCCGAGGCCGATGAAACTATTCCTCTAGACGAACTTCATGTTCATAAACAACTCCATTTTATTGAGGAACTTGTTGAAATTATGGATCGAGAGGTTAAGACCCTCAAGCAGAGTAGAATTCCTATCGTCCGAGTGAGATGGAATGCCAGACGTGGACCCGAGTTTACTTGGGAATGTGAATATCAGATGAGGGAGAAGTACCCGCATTTGTTCTCAGATGACGAGTCAACCCCTGCACCTGCTTAAATTTCGGGACGAAATTTTCGTAACGGGAAGGTACTGTCACGACCCTACTTTTTCCATTATCTTTTACCGTTTATTATTTAACATCCGTTAATTGTTATTCATGCCACATCATTTCTATGATCTATGTTATTATTTTAGTAATAATATATTACTTATTATATGTTATGTGAATATTTGTATTCATATTTTAAATTGTACGTTTCTACGTGTCGTGAATTTTCTATCCGGCGAATCTTTTCAGTTTTCAAACCAACGGTCAAACTTTTGGGATTTATAAATCCAAATTATTTTAAATATGATATTTTAATGTCATATGATGATATATAGCATTTATATATTTTATTCATCGCGTATTTGTTATCTCTCCGAATTATTAATCGCGTAATAGCATTTTCACGTTTCGGGCTTCGATCGGGCGTTCGGGCCACAAGCAATTTATCTATTATCATGTTGGGCTTGTGGGGCCCACCCCCTTGCCATGGTCCGGCTGAACACTCCCAAGGGGAGGGAGTGTTGGCTCTTTTGTTCCCCATTTGTTATTTTTCATTTTCATTTTTTTCATCTAAACCTAGTATCCATTTTTCTCTCATTTATTTTTCTTCTTCCTTCCTCCCTTTGAGTGCCGATGCCTACCACCACCATAAACATCATCATCTCTCAAAAATTGTTAATCCTTTCTTGAAGCTTTCAACACAATCGGATTCTACACAACGATCTCTACGTGTTCATATTACTTGATTGTTGATCATGGTATAAACTCTAACCCTAAATTTTTGATCTTTTCATTATTTTACTGATTTTATATGTTATGATGAGAGTATAGTGCTTGTATGTTGTTGGATTTTTGATTGTATGCATAGAATTACTCGTTAATTCATGATTTCGGTTTGATTGGATTTGGACAGCAGAGTATTTGATCTTTTCTGTAAACTAAACTGATGTTTTTGTTAAGATAAAGTGTTTAGATGTGTTCCCCTCATCGAGACATTAATTTTAGACTCCGAATTCATGTTATTTCGATTCCTGGAACTTAAGATATGATTAAAATGGTGTTTTCATGAAATCAAAACATAAAAACGAATGTGTTCAGGTTTGGTCTGATTTTGTGACCATTTTTGGAGTCTCTAGGGTGTACTAGTGTGTTAGGATTGATGATTGGATGAACTTTCATGTTCGGGTCATCGAAATCCGAGCCACGGATCACCCGGTATGACTAAAACATGTTTTTGAACGGATTAAAGCTCCAAGTTGAATTATGGCTGTTGGTCACAACTTGGGCGCTCTTCTTGGGGTGTTCTTGAGTGCACTAATGAGTCGGGTGGTTTGGTTAGGCAAAGATATATATATAAGACTCTCCGAAAATTGATACCCGGGGCTCAAGTTATGACCCGATGAACTTTTAATTAAAACTTATGGTTACAAATGAAAATTATGATATAAAAAATGATTTTCATTATTAATGAATTACTTATGATATAAATTAATTATTTTATTTTAAGACTTATGATATATACATTTGTTATATCATTTAATAATTACTTATGATTTAATTAAACATTTAATTAAACTTATGATTAATAATACTTTTATTATTAATGAAAAATACTTATGGTAAGTATTAAACTTATGTTATGAGATTATTATAATAAGACTTATAATAAGGATTAATTAATTATTTAATTATTATAAGACTTAATTATTATTTAATTATAATTTAATTATTAAATATTTATGGTTTAATAATTATAATTAGATACTTATGATATGATTAATAATTCATTATTAATTAATAATACTTATGATTTAAAATCTATTATTAATTAATAATACTTATATTATGATTAATATTTAATTAATTAATTAAATACTTATGTTATATTAATTATATCATTTAAACTTATGTTAACTATAATAATTCAATTTAATTTAATTAAACTTATGTTATGACATAATTATACATATATGTCTTTAAATAACATTATAACTTATATTATTAACATAATATACACTTTAAAATTAAATGTTGACTATGTTTGACCAAGGTTGACTTTTGAGTTGACTTTCGGTTAACTTTGACTTTCAGTTGACTTTTGTTGACTTTCTAATTAAGGAAACTTTCCTAAGTTATAAACTTTCCAAAAATAGCAACTTTCTAAATATGGAAACTTTCCAAAAATAGAAACTTTCCTAAAATAGAAACTTTCTCAAAATAGAAACTTTCCTAAAATAGAAACTTTCCAAAAATGGAAACCTGCTAAAAATAGAAACTTTCTAAAAATATAAAGTACGTGTCCTTACGCTGTTCTGATCAAACCGAAGCATATTGAGTGTTGTTCTATGTCTACTTGCAACAAGTACTATAGCTATCATACTAAGACTTGACATAAGTTACTTATTTATATCGACCTGCTTTATTTATATGTCGGTGTTGTGATCATTCTTGATCACTTTACTTCGTTTGCTGTTCGCTTTTTGTGTGGTTACTTCATTTGCTTTAAGGTGAGTTATAGTCCCGTTTTTCATACTTTTTAAAGTATTTTTGGGATGTGATTACATGCATTTTGTTTTACGTTTAGACACAAGTGACAATTAAATTTAAATTATTCATTATGAGTTGAACGAAAATATTCCCTAGTCTGGTAACTGTAATCACTGGTTTTTACTGGCGAATCCTATGGATAGATATATCGGGCTTGACAGCCCCATTTCGAGCTAGTCGCGCTAGCAATTTATAATCGAAATGTATTAGTACTTCGTATTTATTTGAAGATACACATGTTCAGTGTATATATTGTGTTTGGCAAGGGTAAGAAAATGGTTAAGTGGTTACCAGGTGGCTCATAGATAATGGAATAATATTTTATGTTTTCTAACATTTTTAATCTTGTGGTCTAAAGTTATACGTTTATTTAAACCTATAATTCACTCAACAATTTTGTTGACAGTTTACTCGCATGTTTTCACAGGTACTTGATTTGTTTGGTGCTTCTGCTGTGTTAGAAGTGTCTGCATGCATTTGGGCAGATTTTATTAAACATTTTATGAAACATTGAACTTGCATTCTCTTTTGAATTATTAAATTGTGGGTATTTGGTTGACAGTGTTTATGTCAACTTTGGTTATTTAATATGTTGGGTTTGTTTAAACTACATATTTTGATAAATTTCCTTTTTGAGAAACTTTTTGAATAAAAGAATGCAATGTTGTTTATTAAATTCATTTAAGTTCGATCAAGCTTTGAGACCAAGTGACAGAGCTGTTAAGTATACTTGACGGGGCCATCACAGTTGGTATCAGAGCTCTAGTTGTAGGGAATTAGGATGCATTAATGTGGTTAACCCTTGGTCTTTAGGGTGCATTAGAGTCTAGTCTATAGCCCGGCCTTTCTTGTTATAGCATTATTATGGATTTCATTTCACATGAGGAGTAATAATAGGTTATTGCTTATGAGGTTTCTATTTTGTATGTGGTTTGTAGTTTTACTGTTTGCAGATGTTGGCTTCAAGCAACAATTCCGTTCCTGCTCCCGTTTCCCCGTTTGCCGCCCGTCATCGTGCACAGCAACCTCACCTGAGGGACCTTGTTAACTACTACATGGCTACCATCACTCATATGACTAGGGTATACACGAACGAGGCTCGCATTGATGCTCTTAGCAACTGTATGCGTGTCTTGCCGCATACGAAGGTGATGGATGAGATTAGAGCTGATATGGATACATTCGTTAGCTTCAAGCATGGGATTGAGTTTGAGACTAGGAAGCGTAACTGCGAGGTGGACGCTAAGTTCGAGGCTCTTGAGAGTGTGATTCATGGTCCGAAGACGGAGTTGGAGGAGGTAAAAGGAAAGTTGAGGAAGTATGAGACTCCTGAAGAGCCTCATACCGACCCAGCTTATCACACCCGCTCCAAGCAGATGTGATGTGATGTTTATGAGTGATTATTTTATTTCATAGACTTATTATCCTTTTTATACATTCATTTTTAGGTGATGTACGGCGTTTTGCCGAGGATTTTGTTATGGGATACTTAATTTTGTATGTATAGATGGTTATTCTTTTATAACATCTGGTTATCATTATCATATTTTTATTCTGGTGTTGTGACTCTTGGCATGTTATATAATGCGTAATATAGTTCATGTATGTTAGGTGCTATGTATTGATAATGCTAAAAACGAACATATATTTCATAGCATTATCTCTCAAGAAAGACAAGATTTTAGTTGCAATTTTTCTATTTACAAGTGATATTCGTTTAAATAATAAAAAGTGAAGACAAAAGACAGATTCAACGATTTGAAGACGCAAACGACCAAAAAGCTAAAAAGTACAAAGTACAATCAAAGTGGTTCAAATTATTGATGAGAAACGTCTCAAAATTACAAGAGTACGAGCCGCAAAATGAAAAGTACAAGATATTAAATAGTACGCAAGGACGTTCGAAAATCCGGAACCGGGACCAGAGTCAACTCTCAACGCGCGACGCAACGGAGCTAAAATGACAAGCTTGCATATAAATATAATATAATATATATATAATTATATAAAATTATATATTATATATATATATATATATATATATATATATATATATATATATATATATATATATATATATATATATATATATATATATATATATATATATTTAATAAGTGTCAGCAAGCTTGCAAACAAAAGATCCTGAGCTGTAAAATGGTGCCATGCGATCACATGGCCTAGAGGCATAAACTCCATGCAATCGCATGGAGTCCTGTAGCTGCCCACATTCTATAAATTGCAACGTTTTCGGCCGATTTATACACACATTTTATCTATCTCCCACTCTCTCAACAAATATATATATATATATATATATATATATATATATATATATATTTTAATTTTAATTTTAATTTTAATTTTAATAATAATAAGGGTATAGTGGCGAGTGTTTTAAGTTTGTAAGTCGAAACTCTGTCCGTGTAACGCTACACTATTAATACTCATTGTAAGTTATGTTCAACTTTTTAAATTAATGTCTCGTAGCTAAGTTATTATTATGCTTATTTAAATCAAAGTAATCGTGATGTTGGACTAAATATCAAAGACGGGGTTATTGGGCTTTGTACTATAATTGGGGTTTGGACAAAAGACCGACACTTGTGGAAATTGGACTATGGACTATTAATGGGCTTTATATTTGTTTAACTGAATGATAGTTCGTAATTTAATATAGAGATTTACAATTTGAGGTAATTATAAATAACCAAATACACTCGATCGGACACGATGGGTGGGATATTTATAAGTACTAATAATCGTTCATTTGACCGGACACGGGGATGGATTAATAGTCAATGGACTCATTAAAACAGGGGTGGATTACATACAAGGACACTTGGCGTAATTGATAATAAAGTATTAAAACCTTGGATTGCACAGTTGATAACCTGGTGTAATCATTAACAATGTATTAAAACCTTATTACAGTTTAAGTCCCCAATTAGTTGGAATATTTGACTTCAGGTATAAGGATAATTTGACGAGGACACTCGCACTTTATATTTATGACTGATGGACTGTTATGGACAGAACCATATGGACATATTGAATAATCCAGGACAAAGGACAATTAACCCATAGTAATAAACTAAAATCACACGTCGAACATCATGATTACGGAAGTTTAAATAAGCATAATTCCTTTATTTTATATCTCATCGCACTTTTATTTACTGTCATTTTATTTATCGCACTTTTTATCGCAATTTTATTATCGTCATTTACTTTACGCTTTAAATTAAGTTATATTTATTTTTAATATTTTACATTAGGTTTTAATTGCGACTTAAGACATAAAATCGACAAACCGGTCATTAAACGGTAAAACCCCCCTTTTATAATAATAATAATAATAATAATAATAATAATAATAATACTATTATATATATATATATATATATATATATATATATATATATATATATATATATATATATATATATATATATATATATATATATATATATATATATTTATACAAATATAGTTTTTAAAAAATATAGCGTTAAACTTGGCTAGCTCCATGCGAAACGAACCGGATTTACTAAAAACTACACTACTATACGATTAGGTACACTGCCTATAGTGTTGTAGCAAGGTATATGTATATCCACTCTTTAAATAAATAAATAACTTGTGTAAAATTGTATCGTATTTAATAGTATTTCGTAGTAAAAATATAACTATTTCGTATACACCTCTCATAACATCAAGTATTTTTGGTGCCGCTGCCGGGGATCTCTTAAACGCCTAAGCGAAACGCTATAAAAAAAGATTTTTATTAAGTTTTAATTTCTTTTTGTAAAAATACGTTTTAAATATTAAAAATATAAAAATATAAAAAGAAAAACAAAATATATATATTTTTAAGAGTTTGTTTAAAATATATAAAATTATAAAGTATTTCTATTTTTTTTAGTTTTTAAAGTATAAGTTTTTATTTATTTACATAAATATTTTATATAAAGATAAAAAAAATAATTAAAAGTAATCGGGCCACTACACTGTAGCAGCCCAATATTTGGCCTGAAAACCGAATCCATAAGATCGCATGGCCTAGACACACATAACTCATGCGATCGTATGAGTGTGTCTGACATGTCTGATCCTAGTCCGACCAAATTAGGGTTTTCGGTTATTATTATTATTAATTAGTATTAATTAGGGTTTTAATTTAATATTAGTTAGTTTTAGTTTTAATTAATTTGTATTTTAAGTTTTAATTAGTTTTAAAATTAATACTTTTACAAAATAATAATATAAAAATAATATTTTTATAAAAATTGTATTTTTATAACTTTAAATTTTATTTTTATATTTCGTATCATTTTAATCGTTCAAGCGTAATTTTGTATATTTATCGTTCGTAATTAGTTTTAAGATTATTTTTTGCCGTAGTATTTTAAATTTCTATATTTTTAGGTCTGCCGTAAAATCCCTTAAGTGCTTTTTCATTAGACTAAGATATAGGTGCTTTAGAATTTTGCGACGCCGTTTTAAAATTTTAGTGCCTTTTTAAGTTATTGTCATTTTGGATATAGAATTCCTTTTAAGCTTTAATATCTTTAGACGCAAGTTTTAATTTTTAGTTTTTAGACTTTTAAGTTTCGACGCTGCATTTTATTTTTTTCGACGCTTATTTTTTGACCTTTTATTTTTCGACGCACTCTTTTTCTTTCTTATTTCTCGACGCTCTAGTTTTTAGGACATAGAAATTTTTTTATCTTCTTTAAGATGAAAAATTATTTTAAGCGGTTAAATTGATAGACATCCAAAATTTTCTGGTTCGTAGTAATAGTTGGATTTGTTAGTGGCGAGTTGTGGGCTTCCGATTTAAAGGGTCCTGGCTACCTGCTGTATCTATTGGCTATTCGAAACGTGGGCAAAATCAGAAAAGTCTATTAATTTGATAGCTTATATAATTTTTATCTTTTATAACTAATAGAATATTCAGTGAATGCACCGAGCAAAACGTTCACCACCTTTCATACGTTCACCACCTGTAACTCGATCAAGACATCTAGCCAATATTGTCGCCGTTGATTTTTCTTTAGAATCATCATCTAGTCGACCAAGTACTCCAATTCAAATTTCCGATAATCCATTTTTCGAACCCGACCTCACAATTGAGAATCTGGGGGATATTCAGGGACAATTCAGAGATCCTGAACCACTAATCATTCCTCCTGAACCACAAATTATTCATCCAGAGATTGTTGAGGAAGAAACCATTAAGTCAGAATCCTCTAGTGATTCAGATTCAACAAATTCAATCATGAAAAATCTGGAACCTCTAAGTATGGAAGACCGAATGAGGGCTAAACGTACTAGCCAAGGTCAAGCAATTACTCTACCAGACAAATGTGCCAGATTATGAAATCAAAGGACAAATCCTGCACATGGTAACTAATCAATGCCAATTTAATGGTGCGTCGAAGGAAGATCCAAATGAACATCTTCGTACCTTTAATAGGATTTGTACTCTATTTAAGATCAGAGAAGTTGAGGATGAACATATCTATCTCATGTTATTTCCCTGGACTTTAAAGGGAGAAGCCAAAGATTGGTTAGAATCGTTACCTGAAGGGGCGATTGATACATGTGATGTTTTAGTTGAAAAATTTCTTAAACAATTCTTTCCGGCATCTAAAGCCGTGAGACTTCAAGGAGAAATAGTTACGTTCACACAAAAGCCAAATGAAACTCTATATGAGGCATGGACAAGATTTGGAAAGTTATTGAGAGGATGTCCGCAACATGGTTTAGACACTTATCAAATAGTACAAATATTCTACCAAGGATGCGACATCACTACACGAAAAGACATCGATATAGCAGCTGGTGGTTCCATTATGAAGAAAACCGCAACTGAAGCTTACAAAATTATTGATAACACTGCCTCCCACTCACATGAGTGGCATCAAGAAAAAGATATCGTTAGATCATCTAAAGCGGCTAGAGCCAATTCTAGCCATGACTTTGATTTCATGTCCGCAAAGAAAGATGCTTTCGAGAGACGAATGGAAAAGATTACTAAAGATATTCACTCAATACGAATTAGTTGTGAGCAGTGTGGAGGACCACATTTAACAAAAGATTGTCTCAGTATTGAACAAACAATGGAACAAATAGAGAATGTTTCATACATAAACCAAAGGCCTGGAAATAATTATCAGAAAAATTATCAACCGCCAAGACCAAAGTACAATAAGAATTATAACCGAAATGTTCCATACAACAACTAAGAAGGTCCTAGGAATCAACAAGTATCTAATAATACTTACAACCAGCAAAGACCTATTTTTCCAATTAAACCACCACAAACCGATGATAAAAGGCTAAATTTAGAAGACATGATGTCGAAGCTAGTTGAATCTCAAACTCAGTTTTTCACATCTCAGAAACAAACGAATGAACAAAATACTCAAGCATTTAGAAATCAACAAGCTTCAATTCAAAATCTGGAACAAGAAGTAAGTAACCTAGCAAGGTTGATAGGTGAAAGAAAACCGGGAAGTTTACCTAGCGATACAAATGCTAACCCCCGGAATGAAACAGCTAAAGCCATTACCACGAGAAGTGGTTTTACACTTAAACCACCTGAAATACCTGTAATTTCTGATGACACTATTCCTACAACACAAGAATCACAATCTGAGCAAGAGAAGGAAACAGAACCGGTAGTAGAAAAGGTTAATGAAGATAACACAGTTAAGGATAAACCTTATGTTAAACCATACCAACCACCTCTTCCTTACCCGAGTAAAATGAGAAAAGAAAGACTTGAAGCCGAGCAATCCAAATTCTTGGATATGTTTAAACAAATAAATGTCAATCTTCCTTCCATTGATGTGATTTCAGGAATGCCTAGATATGCCAAATTTCTGAAAGATCTAATCACAAATAGAAAGAAAATGGAAGAACTCTCGGCTGTTACTATGAATGCTAATTGTTCTGCAGTACTGTTGAATAAGATACCAGAAAAATTATCAGATCCAGGAAGTTTCACAATTCCATGTTTTCTGGGTAGTCTTAGTTCAATAGAAGCATTGGCAGATTTAGGTGCTAGTATAAATTTAATGCCGTATTCATTATACGCTAAACTAGACCTCAGAGAATTGAAACCAACACGAATAAGCATACAACTAGCCGATTGATCAGTAAAATATCCTAGAGGGATAATGGAGAACATTCTAATTAAAGTTGGTACTTTAGTATTTCCAGTAGATTTTGTTATTCTGGACATGGAAGAAGATTCTCGAGTTCCTCTTATATTAGGAAGACCATTCTTAAACACGGCTAAAGCAATAATAGACGTGTTTGGTAAGAAACTGACCTTAAGTATAGAGGACGAGAGTGTTACCTTTTCTGTTGATAGAGCAATGCAACAACCGCAATCTGCAGATAATACATGTTATTATATTCAAACTATAGATTCACATGCAGATTGTTAGAAGAATTTCCAGAATTACAAGGAACAGGAGAATGTTCTTTAGGAGAAGGAACTGAACTAATTGATGAAGCTAAAATGTTAGTTACACTTATGGCTAATGAATACGAACCAACAATAGAAGAAATTCAAATGCTAAAAGAGGAAGACAGATATCGATACAAATCATTGATAGAAGAACCACCGACATTAGAATTAAAGCAACTTCCAAACCATTTGGAATACGCTTATTTACATGGTGAATCTTAATTACCTGTAATAATATCATCTTCTCTTACAGAAAATAAAAAATCTCAACTTATTTTTGTGCTAAAAGCTCATAAATCAGCTATTGCATGGAAGATTCATGATATTAAAGGAATAAGTCCTTCGTATTACACACATAAAATCCTTATAGAAGAAGGTCATAAAACCTATGTGCAACGCCAACGAAGACTAAATCCTAATATGCAAGATGTTGTTAAGAAAGAAATTAGTAAACTGCTAGATGCAGGTTTAATTTATCCAATCTCTGATAGTCCATGGGTAAGCCCAGTTCAATGCGTACCTAAGAAGGGTGGCATGACTGTCATCACAAATGGAAAAAATGAGCTTATTCCTACTAGGACTGTAACAGGATGGCGTATTTGTATTGATTATAGAAAATTAAATGACGCCACCAGAAAAGATCACTTTCTAGTACCTTTCATTGATCAAATGTTGGAAAGGTTAGCCGAAAACAGTTACTATTGTTTTCTTGGCGGTTTCTTCGGATACTTTCAAATTACAATAGCACTCGAAGACCAAGAGAAAACCACATTCACATGCCCTTATGGTACTTTTGCTTACAAACGCATGCCATTTGGACTTTGCAACGCCCCTGCAACCTTTCAAAGGTGCAAGATGGCGATTTTTCACGACATGATATAAGAATGCATGGAAGTTTTCATGGATGACTTTTCAGTCTTCAGTGATACTTTTGAAACATGTCTAGTTAATCTTGAACGAATGCTAATTAGATGCGAACAATCAAATCTAGTTCTTAATTGGGAGAAATGCCATTTCATGGTTAAAGAAGGCATCGTTCTTGGTCATAAAATTTTAAAGAAAGGAATTGAAGTGGATAGAGCTAAAGTAGATGTAATTGCTAAACTTCCACATCCCACCAATGTTAGAGGAGTTAGGAGTTTTCTACGGCATGCCAGTTTTTACCGACGTTTCATAAAAGATTTTTCTAAAATTGCCACTCCTATGAATAAACTCCTAGAAAAGGATGCTCCATTTATCTTTTCAGATGAATGCATCAAATCTTTTAATATTCTTAAATAAAAACTCACTAATGCACCGATCATGATAACTCCAAATTGGAATCTACCATTTGAACTTATGTGCGATGCAAGTGATTTTGCAATGGGAGCCGTTTTAGGACAAAGGATTGAAAAATGATTTCAACCTATTTATTACGCTAGTAAGACGTTACAAGAAGCACAAATGAATTACACAGCTACTGAAAAAGAACTCCTTGCTATTGTCTTTGCTTTTGACAAATTTCGTTCATATCTCGTTCTAGCTAAAACGGTGGTCTATACTGACCATTCTGCTCTTAGATACCTATTTTCAAAACAAGATGCCAAACCACGATTAATCCGTTGGATCTTACTCTTACAAGAGTTCGATATTGAGATCCGAGACAAAAAGGGAGCAGAAAATCTCACCGCTGATCATCTTTCTCGTCTTGAAAATCCCGAATTAGAAGTTCTAAATGAATCGGCTATACAAGATAACTTTCCTGATGAATATCTATTGAGAATCGATTATAATGAAATTCCATGGTTTGCAGACTATGCAAACTACTTAGTATGTGGATTCCTTGAAAAAGGGTTGTCGTACCAAAAACGAAAGAAATTCTTTAGTGATATAAAACACTATTTCTGGGAAGATCCACATTTGTTTAAAAGTTGTCCCGATGGAATGATACACCGATGTGTATTCGAGGATGAAGCTAGTCAAATCTTAAACCATTGTCACACATGACCAATAGGAGGGCATTATGGGCCTTAACTTACAGCAAGAAAAGTTTATGACGCTGGATTCTATTGGCCTACAATTTTCAAAGACGCACACCTTCTCTGTAAATCCTGTGATACTTGTCAAAGGGCCCAAAAAATAAGTCAATGTGATGAAATGCCATAAAATGTCATTCAAGTATGTGAAGTATTTGACGTTTGGGGTATTGACTTTATGGGTCCATTTCCAAAATCTCATAATAATCTCTACATTCTCGTTGCCATTGATTATGTATCTAAATGGGCGAAAGCACAAGCTCTCCTAACTAACGATGCACGAGTTGTAGTCAATTTTTTAAAACATCTTTTTGCTAGGTTCGGAACACCGAAAGCTTTAATAAGTGATCGGGGTACTCATTTTTGTAATAACCAACTTGAGAAAGTTCTCAAAAGATATGGAGTAACTCATAAAATCTCAACCGCTTATCCTCCACAAACAAGTGGACAAGTTGAAAATACCAACCGAGCATTAAAACGTATTCTAGAGAAAATCGTAGGATCAAATTCGAAGGAATGGTCCATGAAATTGGAAGATGCACTCTAGGCTTTTAGAACAGCCTACAAAACTCCAATTGGTACCACACCTTTTAGACTCGTTTACGAAAAAGCATGTCATCTTCTAGTAGAAATTGAGCACAAAGTATTTTGGGCTTTGAAGACATGTAATCTTGATTTACATGAAGTTGGACGTCTACGATTAAGTCAACTAAATGAATTAGAAGAATTGAGACATGAAGCATATGAAAATTCGTTAATCTATAAGGAAAGAATAAAGAAATGGCATGATAAAAGAATCAGAAGTTCAAAAGAATTTAAGGAAGGAGACAGAGTTATTCTTTTCAATTCACGATTCAAGCTATTTCCTGGAAAATTGAAATCTAGATGGTCTGAACCATTCATAGTCAAAAGAGTTTTCCCATATGGAACAGTAGAATTAATAAATTCAAATGAGATTGAATTTAAGGTTAATGGTCACAGAGTTAAACATAGATAATCCAATGGAAGTTGAAGATGAAGTTAATCACAATTTCGACACCACAGCTAACTAAGTGTGGGAAGATTCGAATCTTTTTAGGGTAATATGAATTTCTGTTGAAGCTAGATATTCTGTTTTCATGTAGTTCTCGAGAATGGAATCCGAATGGTCTTTCCCTAGCAGACCCTAAAGAACTAGTCTTCTCCCTCCATTCTGAATTTTTATTTCTTTTAGGTTTTACGAGATGAAGAATTCCTTTGATCTGAACCATGGTCTACTACTACACGCTATGATTACTAAACTTAATAATAACATCTTTCTGAGTGAACTGGTATCCTTCATTAGAGGCAAAATGGACGAAGTGAGGAAAGAACTCAGGAAAGATCATCATAAGATACATTTTGGTAAAGGAAAATCAAAATCCGCAACAAAAAGAAGAGCACGACACCTTGAAAGATGTCATAAATAATATTCGAACAATCAAACATATTCAAATACCGAATTTGTTACTCTATACAGAGAAGGACCGTTCATATGTTTAGAAGAAAAGTTATTAAAGAATCGAAGTTACGCTTATATAGCTATGGAAAATCAAATCACACGACTCTCCTATGAGTCGGCTAAAGCAGGTCTCTGAGAATTCTTTCTCACACGTAAGTATGTACAGTTTTTATTTTTAATTTATTGCTTTTAACCTTTTGATAATAAACGCTGAATTGTTCGGTATAAAGTATTAAATTGGTATTCAATAAAATTAGGTATGCGAAACCTAAATTATTGATATCATACAAAAATTTATTACATCACTGCGAAATTTACCGTTTATTCTTAAGGTATAAATATCTTTAATCAATTAATCCAAAATATTTCAAAAATTCGTCAGGAGTAAAACTAGGTAAAATAGCCGAAATTACATTACCCAAAAGATGGGCGTATATTTTTGTTAATATTTGATTGATTAAAGTGGGATAAAAGACCAAAAAGATTTTTAATTTTAATTTTTTACCTTTGTTTTTATATTAATATTAAATTAATAATGTAAATTTTTTTAAATTAATATTTTCAATATAAGTTTGTAAAATTAATATTAATAATATTTATATGAATTTTTAAGTTTATGCATTTTAAATCTAAGTTTGGTGTGAATTTAAAAACAAAATTTACTTTATTTCATTAAGTTAAAAATATGATTTCTAAAATTCGTCGTGAGTTGAAGACTAGGTCGTTGAACCGAAATTGCTTTACCCAAGGGAGGGACGAGAAATTTTGTTATCATTATTTTTAATCTTATAGATCTAAAGTATGCCAAAAACATTTAAAAAATCCAAAAATCTTTGCTTTTAAAACAACGCTTTAAAATGACAAATTTTTTAAAGGAATGTCGAGGGACGAACTAGGACAACGATCCGAAACACCCTCATTCTTAAAAGAAACAAATTTTTAAAATTAATTATTTGTTTTATAAGTTAAAGATTTTTATAAAAAAAAAAAAATACCAGACCCATGCGATCGCATGGGGTTTGCACTGGGAACCCATGCGATCGCATGGGCACCCTGGACAGATCAGGAACAAAAGGCCAGCGAGCTGCTGCTACTGCCTTCTCACAAACACACACACATACGCAAATACTCCCAAAAATCACCCTAAAATCTTCATTTTTCACCAAAATCAACCAAATTTCTCACAATAATCCGCTACAATCATGCCTTTTCTCAGATGGGGAAGGAAAAAGGTAAAGATTTCACCCCTAAAACTCTTTAAATTCGAATTTTTGTGTTCTTGAGCTAATTTTTACCTAATTTGATTTTGTTAATTTCTAGTGTAATTAGAGTTAAATTGTTAGTATATTATGCATGTATAACCTAGATTGATGCTATTTAACATGATTTGAAGCCAAAAACTTCAAAAATTTTAGAAATCTAGGGTTTGTGTTCTTGAGCAATTTGGGGTTTTTTTGATATAAACAGGTTATGGCCGATTTTTTTCATGAATTATTGCAAAATTAAGTAGTGTAACATGTTTAGGTTTCTAAATGATCCAAACATTGATCCTAAACATGATTTTTGAGAATTAAAGTGTACTTTTTAAGTCTAAAATTCATGAACTTGATTAAATTGATGTAAATGCCATTTGAAACTTGTTTAATTGCTAGTAATGGTTATTTTAACATGTTATTTGAGTTGAATGCTTATGAACTTTGTAAACAATTTCATATATGCTTATTTGAAAAAGTGTAGATTTGATAAAAATATGAAAATGAGTATAAGTTTAATATGGATTAAACATGTTATTGTGATTGTTTTAATTTGTTATTTTGCTAACACTAATGCATATTTGGATGCACAAATTTTGTGTTTAATGTGTTTTGCAGAGAAATACCGATACTGATGGTGCATCATCATCATCTAGGCAACCTGTTCCGGAACCACAGCCAGAGATGCAATATCACGAACCAGAGTAACAACATGAACAACAACAACAACCTGATCAACGTGTACCACACTATGAACCAGACCCACAATTGTTTATTACCTACGTTGTATTTCCCGCTCACCATATAATAGAACACCCAACAATTCATGAAGAACAGTTACATCCCAATTTAAGAATTGATAGAAGTTGGAGAGTTATCCGATGTACCAAAGAAACAAATTTAAGCTTTGGACCAAAAATGTAGAAGTTCCAAGGGTAATAGATTGGGAGCCTTTGGAAAGGGTCCACCTAGCTAACCCAGTTAGGCAGCATCTAATCCAAAGGTATGGCAGCTCTTCTTTTCTCGATTGAGAACGTTTATTTACCACTCGTAGGTCTGTATATAAAGAGTTGTGTGTTGAGCTTATGAGTTTTATAGCTTTTAATAAGGATGTAGATAGGTTAGACGATAACAGTTTTCTTAGATTTTTACTTGGCCGTAGGATGTACAGGATGTCCATGCTGGACATGGCCAGGGCTTTACAGATTTATACTCCCGCTAAATTACTATTACCTGATTGTACAAATTTGATTTATCATGGTGAAAGGGTAGATAGGAATTTTGACGCGAACGCCATCTGGAGGCGTATGTCAAATTATAATGTTTTTTCGCGGGGAGGAAGACACTCCTATTTAGATATTAATAAAGCCGAGCTTCGTATAATACATAGATTCTTAACAAACTCGATTACACAAAGAGGTAACAACAAGGAGAAAATGACCTTACACGATTTATTTTACCTTAAGTGTATTCGAAACACTAGAGGCTTTGTTAATATCCCCTACTGTGTTGGTTTTTATCTGTCCAAAATAGTGGAAGGTATACATGACGGGAGAATAATAGGATGAGGTATTTTTGTTACTCTCATTGGAGAGTATTTAGGTGTAGATAGGGATCAAGGGGTTCCGATGATGGTATGTAGGGAACAAGACGAGACTTTAGGTTTGCAAGTCTATCAAGGTGCAAAGGTACTGACTAGGAGACGCAATCAGGCATTCCCATATCAGGGCCGTCATCCACAGGTAGAGAGGGGAGGGGTTAAATTCTTTCAGATTTTTAAAATTTTAATTTAAACACTTGGTTACCATTAAAAATACTAGTAACGCAGTAGTTGTATTAGAATCTAGTGCTCTCTAATAATAAAGAATAGCCCTAGTCTTATATACTGACTACCCAATTCTAGTAAAATATTTAATTTTTTTTCAAATAAATGAACTCAAAATCATGTTTATACATATTTATGAACGATAAAACTAGGTGTTAACGCCGAAATTATTGTTACCTCAGAAAGGACATAAATTGAGAAACAACCCAAAATATTAGAATTTATTTAAAATGGAATAGAGGATAATAAAAAGGCAAAGAAAGAAAAATTAAAGTCAAGTGTGGGAAAAATTTACCAAGTTATTTAAAACATATATCACATATTTTTGTACAAATAATTGAAGATACTTTTATTTTGGATGATATTAATCAGTTTTACCCAGTTTATTGTAATATAAATGGAATTTAAAAGGAAGTAAAATTTTCCGAGAAAAAAACACGCGCTTCTTGATTTAGGTCAGGAAGTTGTCGTCCAGACCAGTTGTAGAGTCCACGAAAAACCTTGAAAAGTTTTCTCGAAAATCACCTGGAAATCCACATACCTCAGCATCAAACAGGGTCGCCAAGTGGTCAGACTTATCCTATCCATGAGAGGATCTGTCTCGTACAATGGGGGGCACCATGCAAATTAGCTTATAAGACTAATAAATCAGATCCCTAGAAAGGATAATCTCCTTAAAGATCAAAAATCAGCTTTTAAGAATGATATTACTCAATCCTTGAGATTGAATTTTAAAGATTGAGAATTACAAACTCATGGAATTCAATGATATCTAAACTCAAGCTTGAACGAGAAAATATTTTGATCAAATTACAAACCAATTTGTTTTCTGAAAACCCTATTTTTAATGCGTTCATTACCATTGAATGTAAAATCCTAGGAATTCACCTGGAATTCATTAGGTCACCTGAACCAAATCGGGTGTCAACCGTAAGAACGGTGGTTGCATAGCATGGTCGAAGACAGGACCTTGTGCCAGACCGAAAAACTATAGGGTGGTCTTTACTATTGCTCCTACAAAGGATAGTAATTGCATCCGACACGATATAGACCATAATCAAAAGCATGTCACGGGACATTGCCTCAACAGTTACTTGTTCAACGCTTTCCTTTACAACCGGATGGTAGTTTACCGAAAGGTAATATATGGAGCAAGTATACTGGACGTGTTGCTTTCCCAATACAAGGTTAGCAAGTGGGTGACACAAAACCATAAGTTTTGAGCTAAAATTTTCAAATCTGAAACCCACAAAACCCACAAAAACAATTTGCAAACACCGGTGAAGGGTTATTCTGGAAAACTAATCTAGAGTAAAAGCTAGATTGAATTTTCAAAAGATCAAATGTTTTCATAAAGATCCAATTTCTTAAAGGATCTAAATTTTCATAGTCATGTGGGACTGTAAACCACATCGTTACTACCATTGTTTATACCGCCGTATTAAAATTACTGATGTACAAAGTGTGAAGAATAAAGAAGTGATTCTAGTAAAGTTATATTCAAGTTCTATATTGCTTAAGGACAAGCAACGCTCAAGTGTGGAAATATTTGATAATGCTAAAAATGAACATATATTTCATAGCATTATCCCTCAAGAAAGACAAGCTTTTAGTTGCAGTAGTTCTATTTACAAGTGATATTCGTTTAAATAATAAAAGGTGAAGATAAAAGACAGATTCAATGATTTGAAGACGCAAACGACTAAAAAGCTAAAAAGTACAAAGTACAATCAAAGTGGTTCAAATTATTGATGAGAAACGTCTCAAAATTACAGGAGTACGAGCCGCAAAACGCAAAGTACAAGATATTAAATAGTACGCAAGGACGTTCGAAATTCTGAACCGGGACCAGAGTCAACTCTCAACGCGCGACGCAACGGAGCTAAAATGATAAGTCAACTATGCATATAAATATAATATAATATATATATAATTATATAAAATTATATATATTATATATATATTCAATAAGTGTCGGCAAGCTTGCAAACAAAAGATCATGAGCTGTAAAATTGTACCATGCGATCGCATGGCCTGGAGGCATAAACTCCATGCGATTGCATGGAGTCATGTAGCTGCCCACATTCTATAAATTGCAACATTTTCGGCCGATTTATACACACCTTTTATCTATCTCTCACTCTCTCAACAAATATATATATATATTTATATTTTAATTTTAATTTTAATTTTAATTTTAATTTTAATAATAATAATAAGGGTATAGTGGCGAATGTTTTAAGTTTGTAAGTTGAAACTCTGTCCGTGTAACGCTACGCTATTAATACTCATTGTAAGTTATGTTTAACCTTTTTAAATGAATGTCTCGTAGCTAAGTTATGATTATGCTTATTTAAATCAAAGTGATCGTGATGTTGGACTAAATATTAAAGACTGGGTTATTGGGCTTTGTACCATAATTGGGGTTTGGACAAAAGACCAACACTTGTGGAAATTGGACTATGGACTATTAATGGGCTTTATATTTGTTTAACTGAATGATAGTTCGTTAATTTAATATAGAGATTTACAATTTGAGGTGATTATAAATAACCACATACACTCGATCGGACACGATGGGCGGGATATTTATAAGTACTAATAATCGTTCATTTGACCGGACACGGGGATGAATTAATAGTTAATGGACTCATTAAAACATGGGTGGATTACATACAAGGACACTTAGTGTAATTGATAATAAAGTATTAAATTCTTGGATTGCACACAGTCGATAACCTGGTGTAATCATTAACAATGTATTAAAACCTTATTACAGTTTAAGTCCCCAATTAGTTGGAATATTTGACTTCGAGTATAAGGATAATTTGACGAGGACACTCGCACTTTATATTTATGACTGATGGACTGTTATGGACAAAACTGTATGGACATATTGAATAATCCAGGACAAAGGACAATTAACCCATGGTAATAAACTAAAATCAACACGTCGAACATCATGATTACGGAAGTTTAAATAAGCATAATTCCTTTATTTTATATCTCATCGCACTTTTATTTACTGTCATTTTATTTATCGCACTTTTTATCGTAATTTTATTATCGTCATTTACTTTACGCTTTAAATTAAGTTATATTTATTTTTAATATTTTACATTAGGTTTTAATTGCGACTTAACACATAAAATCGACAAACCGATCATTCAACGGTAAAACCCCCTTTTTATAATAATAATAATACTACTTATATATATATATATATATATATATATATATATATATATATATATATATATATATATATATATATATATATATATATATATATATATATATATATATATATACAAATATAGTTTTTAAAAAATATAGCGTTAAACTTGGCTAGCTCCTTGCGGAATGAACCGAATTTACTAAAAACTACACTACTGTACGATTAGGTACACTGCCTATAGTGTTGTAGCAAGGTTTAGGTATATCCACTCTATAAATAAATAAATAACTTGTGTAAAGTTGTATCGTATTTAATAGTATTTCATAGTAAAAATATAACTATTTCGTATACACCTCGCATAACATCATGTATGTTGTATGATTTCTATCATAAAGTATGTATGCATGCGGTGGCTATTTCTATAACTATCATAACTATCATGTTGTTACTCATAGTGTTCATTGACTATTATTTTAATGGTTAATCTTTTCATGTTCGATCTATTCCTTTATAACACTGGTATTATTCTTAGTACTAACGGTTGTGTTATTCTGTTTTGAAGATCATGTCTCCCCGTGAGTCCAACGAAGCTCGTATGAAACGCTTAATTTCTGAAGGGATTGCAGCTGCTATAGCAGCTAACGTTAATGTCAATGCCAATAATTAGGGGGGGTGATCCCACAAGACTTTTATGGCTAGTCGTCCACAAGAATTTAGTGGCACCGAAGGACCCATTGGACATACTCGTTGGTTTGAGAAGGTTGAGTCTATTTTTTGGGTTAGTAGAGTTCGAGATGAGGACAAGGTTAGTTTCACCAGCTGCACTCTTAAAGACAGTGCTTTAACTTGTTGGAATAATTTGGTTAGCAGTTTGGCTAATAATGCTGCTTATGGTTTGTCTTGGAATGATTTTAAAGAAAGGATGATCACCCGTTATCATCCCAGGGGAGAACTTAAGAAGTTGGAGACTGAGCTTAAGAGCTTAAAGATGAAGGGCACTAATTTAGATGACTATGAGCAAAGGTTCTTTGAATTGACGTTGTTGTGTCCAAATGCTTATGCTGATGAGGACCGTAAGATTGAAGCTTATATTGATGGGTTATCTGAGCAGATTGAACATGGGGTTGAGTCTAGTGAGCCCCAGACTATTGAAGTTGCCATGTCTATGGCGCATAAGCTTAATGATAAGATTTTGAGAAGAAGTAAGAAAGCTGCGGCGACTGATGCCAGTGAGGAAGTTGTTAAAAAGGCTGGTGATGGAAAGAGAAAGTGGGATAACACCTGCAACCAGAATCAAAATTAGCAGAAGAAATAAAATACTTTTGGTTCTAATAACCGTAATCAGCGTGTTTGTCTGAGGTGTTATAAGGCTGATGATGGTTATTGTACGGTTACTTGTAAGAGGTGTTCCAAGCAGGGACACATTGCTAAAAATTGTACGGCGATCATGCCGGATACTGCTACTCCTGCTGCAAGTGGTGGTAATAATGATGGTAACAATGGTGGTAATGGTAATGGGAAGCTGAGAAATGGTGGTAATCAGAAGGTGTGTTATGAATGTGGTAAGCCGGGGCATTTTCGTGATGCCTGCCCTCACAAGAAGAATACTGAGAACGTACGTGGAAGAGCGTTCAACATTAATGCCAGGGATGCTGAGGAAGATCCAAAATTTGTTATAGGTACGTTCTCGGTCAACGATTTATCAGTTTATGTACTATTTGATTCAGGGGCTGATTTGAGTTTTGTGTCGAGTAAATTAAGTCCAAAAATCAAAACTCTGTTAACTCCTCTAGACAGAACTTATGTTGTAGAGGTAGCTAATGGTAAATGCTTACTGCTAAGACTGTGTATCGTAAATGTATCATTATTCTGGCTGGTAGAGATTTTGATGTAGATTTAATACCTATTGACCTAGGCAGTTTTGACGTTGTTATTGGTATAGATTGATTGTCTGCGATTCGTGCTGAAATCGTGTGTTATGGGAAAGCTGTTCGTATTACTAGTGTGGTTGGAGAGTCACTGATGATTTTTGTGGATAAGAAATGCAAACAATTAAATCTTGTTAGCTGTTTGAAAGTTCATAAATATCTTCACAAAGGCTGTCATGCTATTCTAACCCATGTTGTTGATTCTGATAGAGAAGAGAAGATCATTGGTGATGTTCGTATTATTAGAGATTTTCCCGAGTTATTTTCCGAAGATTTACCTGGCCTTCCGCCGCAACGCACGGTATAATTTCAAATCAATCTTGTTCCTGGTGCTGCTCCTGTAGCACGTGCTCCTTATCGACTTGCGCCTTCTGAACTTCAAGAATTGTTGAGTCAACTCCGTGAGTTGTTAGACAAAGGTTTATTCGTCCCAGTTCGTCCCCTTGGGGAGCTCCTGCTCTCTTTGTTAAGAAGAAAGATGGTTCGTTTTGTTTGTGTATTGATTATCGTGAACTAAAAAAGCTCACAGTTAAAAACCGTTACCCTCTTCCAAGAATTGATGATCTGTTTGATCAGCTTCAGGGTTCGTCTAATTATTCTAAGATCGATCTTCATTCCTATTATCATCAACTGCGGGTTAAAGAATCTAATATTCCGAAAACCACATTCCGCACCCGTTATGGTCATTACGAATTCCTTATTATGTCGTTCGGATTGACAAATGTACCTGCTATGTTCATAGACCTCATGAACCGTGTGTGTAGACCCTATCTGGACAAATTCGTCATTGTTTTCATCGAAGACATCCTTATTTATTCCAAGAGTGATGAAGAGTACGAAGAACATTTGAAGTTGGTGCTCGATTTGTTGAGGAAATAAGAGTTGTACGCTAAGTTCTCTAAGTGTGCTTTCTGGTTAAGAGAAGTTCAATTCTTTGGACATGTTATTAGTAAACAGGGAATACAAGTTGGTCCTGCCAAGATTGAGGCAATTGAGAAGTGGGAAATTCTTAAGACTCCTACTCAGATCCGTCAGTTTCTAGGGTTGGCAGGTTACTATAGAAGGTTCATTCAAGATTTCTCTCGTATGGCGAAACCTCTGACTGCTTTAACGCATAAGGGGAATAAATATGAGTGGAAGGATGAACAAGAGACTGCTTTTCAAACTCTGAAGAAGAAGTTGACTACCGCTTCGATATTGTCACTGCCTGAAGGTAATGACAATTTTGTTGTCTATTGTGATGCATCGCCTCAGGGCTTTGGTTGCGTTTTGATGCAACGAAAGAAAGTTATTGCTTACGCGTCATACCAGTTAAAGATACACGAACAGAATTATACAACCCATGATTTAGAGTTGGCAGATATTGTGTTTGTGCTTAAGATTTGGAGACATTATCTTTGTGGGGTCAAAAGTACAGTGTATACTGATCACAAAAGTCTTCAACATATCCTAGACCAAAAACAGTTGAATATGAGACAGCGAAGATGGGTTAAGACGTTGAATGATTATGATTGTGAACTTTTATATCATCCGGGGAAGGCCAATGTTGTGGCCGATGCGTTGAGTCGAAAAGAGAGGGCTGAACCTCGTAGATTTAGAGCTTTGAACATGACCATTCGAACAAACCTCGCAAGGCAGATTCTAGAGGCACAACAAAAAGCCTTGAAGGAGGAGAATTTTGTGAACGAGAAGGTCAGAGGCATGGCTAATAAGTGTATACTTTGTGGGACGTCTTTGGGTTCCGAAGTTTGGTGTTCTGCGATAAATTGTGTTAGATGAAGCTCATAAGTCTAGGTACTCTATTCATCCTGGTTCAGGAAAGATGTATCATAATCTTAAGGAGCTATATTGGTGGCCTAATTTGAAAACCGATGTGGCTACTTATGTGGCTAAGTATTTGACATGTGCTAAGGTTAAAGCTGAACATCAGAAACCGTCTAGACTTTTGGTGCAACCTGAGATTCCTGAGTGGAAGTGGGAAGGTATTACGATGGATTTTATTACAAAGTTACCGCGAGTTGTGAGTGGTTATGATACCATTTTGGGTGATTGTTGACTGACTCAAAAAGTCAGCTCATTTCTTGCCGATTAAGGAAACAGACTCGATGGAAAAGCTTACTCGTTTGGATTTGAAGGAAATTGTTTCGAGACATGGTGTTCCTGTATCTATTATTTTCGACCGAGACAGTCGATTTATATCGAGGTTTTGGCAATCCTTACAGGAAGCTTTGGGAACTAAGTTGGATATGAGCACCACTTATCATCCGCAGAAGGATGGTCAGAGTGAAAGGACCATTCAAACTTTAGAAGACATGTTGCTAGCGTGTGTTATTGATTTTGGTAATAGGTGGGATAGATATTTGCCACTAGCTGAATTTTCTTATAATAACAGTTATCACGCAAGTATTAAAGCCGCACCGTTTGAAGCTCTGTATGGTAGGAAGTGTAGGTCTCCTATCTGTTGGAATGAGGTTGGGGATACTAAACTCATAGGCCCAGAAATTATTCATGAGACTACCGAGAAGATCGTACAGATTAAAGAAAGATTGAGAACCGCCAGAAGTCGACAAAAGAGTTATGCCGATAAGAGAAGAAAAGATTTAGAATTTCAGGTCGGTGACCGTGTTATGTTGAAAGTATCACCTTGGAAGGGTGTGGTACGATTTGATAAAAGGGGAAAGTTAAATCCTCATTTTGTTGGACCGTTTGAAATTACTGAGAGAGTTAGACCTGTGGCTTATCGTTTGAAATTGCCACAAGAACTTAGTGCCGTTCATGACATTTTTCATGTATCGAATTTGTAGAAGTGCTTGGCCGAGGCCGATGAAACTATTCCTCTAGACGAACTTCATATTGATAAACAACTCCATTTTATTGAGGAACCTGTTGAAATTATGGATCGAGAGGTTAAGACCCTCAAGCAGAGTAGAATTCCTATCGTCCGAGTGAGATGGAATGCTAGACGTGGACCCAATTTACTTGGGAACATGAAGATCAGATGAGGTAGAAGTACCTGCATTTGTTCCCAGATGACGAGTCAACCCCTGCACCTGCTTAAATTTCGGGACGAAATTTCCGTAACGGGAAGGTACTGTCACGACCCTACTTTTTCTGTTATCTTTTACCGTTTATTATTTAACGTCCGTTAATTGTTATTCATGTCACGTCATTTCTATGACCTATATTATTATTTTAGTAATAATATATTAATTATTATGTGTTATGTGAATATTTGTATTCATATTTTAAAATGTACGTTTCTACGTGTCGTGGATTTCTATCCGGCGAATCTTTTCGATTTTCAAACCAACGATCAAACTTTTGTGATTTTTAAATCCAAATTATTTTAAATACGATATTTTGTTGTCATATGATGATATATAGCATTTATATATTTTATTCGTCGCGTATTTGTTATCTCTCTGAATTATTAATCGCGTAATAGAGTTTTCGCGTTTCGGGCTTCGATCGGGCGTTCGGGTCACAAGCAATTTATCTATTATCAAGTTGGGCTAGTGGAGCCCACCCCCTTGCCAGGGTTCATCCGAACACTCCCAAGGGGAGGGAGTGTTGGCTCTTTTGTTCCCCATTTGTTATTTTTCATTTTCATTTTTTTCATCTAAACCTAGTATCCATTTTTCTCTCATTTATTTTTCTTCCTCCTTCCTCACTTTGAGTGCTGACACCTACCACCACCATAAACATCATCATCTCTCAAAAATTGTTAATCCTTTCTTGAAGCTTTTAACACAATCGGATTCTACACAACGATCTCTACGCGTTCATATTACTTGATTGTTGATTAGGGTATAAACCCTAACCCTAAATTTTTGATCATTTCATTATTTTACTGATTTTATATGTTATGATGATAGTATAGTGCTCGTATGTTGTTGGATTATTGATTGTATGCAGAGAATCACTCGTTAATTCATGATTTTGGTTTGATTGAATTTGGACAGCGGAGTATTTGATCTTTTCTATAAACTAAACTGATGTTTTTGTTAAAATAAAGTGTTTAGATGTGTTTCTCTCATTGAGACATTAATTTTAGACTCCGGATTCATGTTATTTCGATTCCCGGAACTTAAGATATGATTAAAATGGTGTTTTCATGAAATCAAAACATAAAAACGAATGTGTTCAGGTTTGGTCCGACTTTGTGGCCATTATTGGAGTCTCTAGGGTGTACTAGTGTGTTAGGATTGATAATTGGATGAACTTTCATGTTCGGGTCATCGAAATCCGAGCCACGGATCACCCGGTATGACTAAAACATGTTTTTGAACGGATTAAAGCTCCAAGTTGAATTATGGCTGTTGGTCACGACCTGGGGCTGTTCTTGGGGTTTTCTTGAGTGCAATAATGTGTTGGGTGGTTTGGTTAGGCGAAGATATATATATATATATATATATATATATATATATATATATATATATATATATATATATATATATATATATATATATATATATATATATATATATATATATATATATATATATAAGACTCGCCGAAAACCGATACCCGGGGCTCAAGTTATGACCCGATGAACTTTTAATTTAAACTTATGGTTATAAATGGAACTTATGATATAAATAATGATTTTCATTATTAATGAATTACTTATGATATAAAAGTAATTATTTTATTTTAAGACTTATGATATATACATTTATTATATCATTTAATAATTACTTATGATTTAATTAAACTTATGAT
This sequence comes from Rutidosis leptorrhynchoides, assembly GCF_046630445.1. Classification (NCBI taxonomy): domain Eukaryota; kingdom Viridiplantae; phylum Streptophyta; class Magnoliopsida; order Asterales; family Asteraceae; genus Rutidosis; species Rutidosis leptorrhynchoides. The sequence goes on along the minus strand of NC_092334.1, from coordinate 372,862,105 downwards.
TAATAATACTTTTATTATTAATGAAAAATACTTATGGTAAGTATTAAACTTATATTATGAGATTATTATAATAAGTCTTAAAATAAGGATTAATTAATTATTTAATTATTATACGGCTTAATTAATTTTTAATTATAATTTAATTATTAAATACTTATGGTTTAATAATTATAATTAGATACTTATGATATGATTAATAATTCATTATTAATTAATAATACTTATGATTTAAAATCTATTATTAATTAATAATACTTATATTATGATTAATATTTAATTAATTAAATAAATACTTATGTTATATTAATTATATCATTTAAACTTATGTTAACTTTAATAATTCAATTTAATTTAATTAAACTTATGTTATGACATAATTATACATATATGACTTTAAATAACATTATAACTTATATTATTAACATAATATACACTTTAAAATTCAATGTTGACTATGTTTGACCAAGGTTGACTTTTGAGTTGACTTTCGGTTGACTTTGACTTTCAGTTTACTTTTATTGACTTTCTAATTAAGGAAACTTTTCTAAGTTATAAACTTTCCAAAAATAGCAACTTTCTAAATATGGAAACTTTTCAAAAATAGAAACTTTCCTAAAATAGAAACTTTCATAAAATAGAAACTTTCCAAAAATGGAAACCTGCTAAAAATAGAAAGTACGTGTGCTTACGCTATTCTGATCAAATCGAAGCATATTGAGTGTTGTTCTATGTCTACTTGCAACAAGTACTATAGCTATCATACTAAGACTTGACCTAAGTTAGTTATTTATATCGACCTGTTTTATTTATAGGTCGGTGTTGTGAACATTCTTGATCACTTTACTTCGTTTACTGTTCGCTTTTTGTGTGGTTACTTCATTTGCTTTAAGGTGAGTTATAGTCCCGTTTTCATACTTTTTAAAGTATTTTTGGGATGTGATTACATGCATTTTGTTTTACGTTTAGCCACAAGTGACAATTAAATTTAAATTACTCATTATGAGTTGAACGAAAATATTCCCTAGTCTGGTAACTGTAATCAATAGTTTCTACTGATGAACGCGAATCCTATGGATAGATCTATCGGGCTTGACAGCCCCATTTCGAGCTAGTCGCGCTAGCAATTTATAATTGGAATGTATTAGTACTTCGTATTTATTTGAAGATACACCTGTTCAGTGTATATATTGTGTTTGGCAAGAGTAAGAAAATGGTTAAGTGGTTACCAGGTGGCTCATAGATAATGGAATAATATTTTATGTTTTCTAACATTTTAAATCTTGTGGTCTAAAGTTTATACGTTTATTTAAACCTATAATTCACTCAACATTTTTGTTGACAGTTTTACTCGCATGTTTTCACAGGTACTTGATTTGTTTGGTGCTTCCGCTGTGTTAGAAGTGTCTGCATGCATTTGGGCAGATTTTATTAAACATTTTATGAAACATTGAACATGCATTCTCTTTTACGCACCTCCGGTTAATAAGTAATTTGTTCTAGCATGCTCATATATGATTATATAACTCAGAAAAATTGTCCGAGACCCGACCCGAACGTGTTGACTTTTCCGTTGACTTTGACATGACCAAAGTTGACTTTTATTCAAACTTAACCAATACTTTGGTTAATCGTTATAACCTTTCATTTATACTTATATCTTGCATGAAACTTGACAACGTGATTCACATACTATATATAATCAAGTCGTAACGAGCCATAGGACTAATTGAACACATTTCGCTCGACCTTGTGTCGTAATCGGTAATTGATACAACTTATTTGTTTAGGTCAAGGCTAAGCAACTTTCATTTACACAATGTGTAATTACAAGTACTTTGGCGTACAACTACGGTGAGATCATAGTCCCATATTTTCAACAACTTTTATACTTTTAAATCATGGGATGAGAAACATATACGGTTTATACTTTTATACTTTGAACACAAGTACGAAAACAAACATTCCACGTACGAGTTAGGACAAAAATTCCCAAGTCCAATTATCATCAGTTACACTTGCAGGGTGTAAATGTAAGCGTGAACTTATGTTGTGTGGCCATACGAGTTTGAAGAACCCTCATTCGGATGATTCGCTACCGTCGGCTGATGAAATATATTTTCGGGTATTGTGTAGGTTCTAACACTATGATTCAGAGGTACCATTCAGTTAAGCCTTGATAATTGGGTGCTTGACAAATGAACAACATCTTTGGAATGCAAACGATTTGGATAATCAACTTATACAAAATCTTGTGGTTCAAAAACAACGTTTACAAATACACCTATGATTTCACCAACGTTTTTCGTTGACAATTTTTTGTTTCTCATGTTCATACTTGGCTACTTGATACATGCTTCCGCACACTTTGATTACTTGCTTGGGGTCAAGCATACATGCATACGCTAGTGCTAGCACCTTTGGATTCAAACTTAATGTTTACATGCATACGCTATTGATAGCATTCGTGATTTTCAACTTATATTATGTCGCAAGTTATTTCATTTATACTTTACAACTTCTGTAAACTTAAACTCGTTGTAGAATCGTTTGGTAACTTAAAACTTTGCAAGTCATACACGTTTCAAAAGAATGCGACATAATTTTGGTCAAACGCGTCTAATTTAGGGACTATGACCACGTAACGGGACCTAAGTTGACGGCGCCGTCAATGGCGATTTTGGTGGGTCGTCACAGTTGGTATCAGAGCGTTGGTTGTAGGGATCTAGGATGTGCATTAGTATGTCTGACAGAGTCATTAGGACGCATTAGTGAGTCTAGACTACAACCGATAGTTAATCATTGCATTCTGACTTGCATTCGCTATAGATAGCACTTACATGACTACTTGTGCATTATACTTGAATCTTTCTTAGCTGAACTTCTTAATTGTACCTAATTCTCATCATGCGAACCTGTACTCTGCCACTTACTGGCAACACACGTAAATTCAAGATTTGTACGCGCAAGCATGACGATGACTTCATTAGTTATACTAGTTCGGGAACTCTGTCTCCCAGGTTGTTATTCACCACCGTTCCAGCTTACTATCCACAAGTGCTGTAAAGTTTCCACCACTATGGCGAATCACTAACCACTACCGATGTTACACGCGTATGCTTCACTATCTACCACTTCTTGTTACTACCACCACTACTCTAGATGAGTATCGTCATCACTGCTTATCACTACGGTTGTGTACTACTCGTTATCATAATTCATTAATCTTTTCGTACCTAAAGACATTATTGTTTGACTTGAACCGCATTAACGTAAACAATCATTTATACACTTCCCTCGGGAAACGCATCTTCAGAGTTGCACTAATTCTTCGATTAAATACGAGTCACTCGTTACACTTTGTTCATTTTAAATCTTCACAATTACGCGAACTAAATTCTATGGAGTGATGTGGGAATGGAGGTATGAGTTAGCATAATATAACGACACTCGATCAACATGGTTATATTATGGTAAGTCATACCAAAGTTCTAATGACTTGTGATGGTGATTGGACTCGATCAACCTAATCACCACCATGTGCCATGTTACATGACTTTATTTTTCTTTATTGAACACCCGAAAACTCCAAAAATATTGATAACAACCATACCAAGGACACACCTTTAATTATTGCCAAACCATATTGATGCTTCTGAATAAATGGAAAATTCTTTCAACTTCAAAACATATGTTACGCGTGTATACTATATCGTTTTCACATAGTATTATCGACGAACTATAAAATGCTTGATGTGCTCGCATCGAGGCGGAAACTTCTCTCGCATTACACTCGTACTTCCGTATAAGAAATTCTTTTATCTAAATCCTCAATAGAGAGAGAGACTCTTCACATTATACTACTATTCGCCACGAGGGTGAATAGTCCTAACGAACGTTTGCAGAAACCGATAAGACACTTGTTCTAACAAACGTTTCATGTCCTAACAAACTTTTTCAAATATATCTTAAAGAAATGTACCTCGTTTCGGATCGAGATACTCGTTTCACTTCTAGATTTTAAGGTGCCTTACAAGAAACTTTGGGAACAATATCATTCATGAGTACCGCGTATCATCCGCAAATCGACCAACAAAGCAAACATACGATTCAGACCTTGAAAACCATAATACGAGTTTGTGTCATCAACTTCAAATTTTCTTGAGAAAAGTATTTTCCTTTAGCCAATTTCTCTTACAAAAATAATTGTTATTCGAGTATTAATGCCACACCTTTTGAAGCTTTGTATGGCCGCAGATGTCGTTCTCTTATTTGTTGGGCCGAAGTAGGCGCCAAGCAAAGCACCGGACCCGAACTTATTCACGAAATAACCGTTAAGATCGTTCAAATCCAAGAAAGGCTCAAGACTGCCCGTAATCGCCACTATGCCGATGTTAGACGTAAACCTCTCGAATTTCAAGTGGGTGGCCGCGTAATGTTAAAAGTCGCACCTTGAAAAGGTGCAATCCGTTTCGGGAAACGTAGAAAGCTAAATCCACGATATTTTGATCCTTTTGAAATCTTGGAGCGTATTGGACCCGTTGCTTACCGTTTCGAACTCCCAACTCAATCGAATTCCGTTCATCCTACATTTCATGTATGAAACTTAGTGAAGTGTCTTGCGGAACAAGAACTTGTTATTCTTTCGATGAGCTTACTATTGATGACAAACTCCACTTCATAGGAGAACTGGTCGAAATTATGGATCGTGAAACCAAACCCTAAGACAAAGTAAAATTCCTATCCTCAATGTTCGTTGGAACGCCAAAAGAGGATCCGAGTTTACGTAGGAAAGACAAGATTAAATGTTAAAGAAAGTACCCTCACTTATTCGTAGAATTGGCAACGCAAGGTCTCGAGGAAGAAACAACGACTATTACTTCCAACTAAATTTTGGGACGAAATTTCTTTTAAGGTGTGGGTAATGTAATAACCCGCCTTTTTCCGTTAATTTATTTTAACGCCGTCTTTTTTTTTAAATAATATCTTTCGTTATCTAAATTTGTATCTTCCGTTGAGTAGCGTTTTAATATTTCTCGTTATTTAATTATAACATCTCTCGTTACCCTAGTGTATTTAAAATAATTCGTTTGGCTAATTCAAGCACCTGCTTTTAAACTCGAGGGACCAAAGTTGCCAAGGGACCAAACTAGTTGACTAGGTCAACTAGTCAAACCCCACCACCACCACCCATTCACTTCTACTTCCCTCATCTCTTTTTTCTCTCTAGTTCAAGAACACCCTTTTTTCTCAAATTCATTCAATCATCATCTAAATCCGATCTAGGAGGCTAATATCAAAACAAATTACATATTTTGAATCCTCTCTTCATCCTCTACGTGTTGATACTAACTTCATCACTTTTAGGTAACTTTTCTAAAACTCTAGATTTCATATTCTTAGTGTTTTTGATGTTAATTAGTGTCTATGGCTCAAGTCTAACATGAATATGTGATTTGTTTGCTCGATCTTGTTATTTTGGTGTAACTAGATTGAACTTGAAAAGTGACTAGCTAAATCTTGGATTTTGGTTGATGAAATGTTGTTAGATGTTAAACCTTATGTGTTGAAAGTGTTACTAGAATCATTAGCTTCGTTTTGGTATGTAGGTTCACTTGGAAAAACTTCATTAACATAAATGTTAAATTCATGATTCTTGTTTAGGGTTTGATAGCTTTTAAAATGAACTTTTGATACATTGAATGCTATGAGATGTTATTGGTGAGTGTTTAGTTGCAATACATGTTTAATTACCTTCGAAACGGCATATCATATGTGTAAATTGGATTCCCGAATCATGAAATGCATTTTATGAATTTGAAACTTTAATGATGAACTTTTAACTATCATTCGATGAGGATTTGGTTATTTTTAAATGATGTTTTTGGTTGATGATATGTGTTTAGTTGTATTCCTCGTTAAATTACCTTTCCAACGATATAAGATACGTGTTTTGGGTGTTTGCGGGTCATTATTTGTGAATTGGTGAATTTTGGTTCGAGACTTGAACACTTGAAACAACCCAGGAATCAGCCCAAGTGCCTTGGCGCGGCGCAGCCAAGCCTTGGCGCGACGCGACGTATACATGGAAAGTGGGTTGTCCACATTTTCGATTTTTTCGTTTAATTCTAACTATGCTAGCACCTCCGGTTAACATGTAACTTGTTCTAACATGCTCATATATGATTATATAACTCAGAAAAATTGTCCGAGACCCGACCCGAATGTGTTGACTTTTTCGTTGACTTTGACTTGACCAAAGTTGACTTTTATTTAAACTTAACCAATACTTTGGTTAATCGTTATAACCTTTTGTTTATACTTATATCTTGCATTAAACTTGACAACGTGATTCACATGCTATATATAATCGAGTCGTAACGAGCCATAGGACTAATTGAACACATTTTGCCCTACCTTGTGTCGTAACCGATAATTGATACAACTTATTTATTTAGGTCAAGGCTAAGCAACTTTCATTTGCACAACGTGTAATTACAAGTACTTTGGGGTGCAAATACTGTGAGATCATAGTCCCATCTTTTCAACAACTTTTATACTTTTAAATCATGGGATGAGAAACATATACGGTTTATACTTTTATACTTTGAACACAAGTACAAAAACAAACATTCCACGTATGAGTTAGAACAAAAATTCTCAAGTCCAATTATCATCAGTTACACTTGCAGGGTGTAAGTGTAACCGTGAACTTATGTTGTGTGTCCATACGGGTTTGACAAAACCTCATTCGGACGGTTCGCTACCGTCGGCGGATGAAATATATTTTCGGCTATAGTGTAGGTTCTAACACTATTATTCAGAGGTACCATTCAGTTAAGCCTTGATAATTGGGTGCTCGACAAACGAACAACATCTTTGGAATGCAAACGATTTGGATAAACAACTTATACAAAATCTTGTGGTTCAAAAATAACGTTTACAAATACACCTATGATTTCACCAAGGTTTTTCGTTGATAGTTTTCTATATGTTTCTCATGTTCATACTTGGCTACTTGATACATGCTTCCGCATACTTTGATTACTTGCTTGGGGTCATGCATACATGCATACGCTAGTGATAGCACCTTTGGATTCAAACTTAATGTTTACATGCATACGCTATTGATAGCATTCATGATTTTCAACTTATATTATGTCGCAAGTTATTTCATTTATACTTTACAACTTCAGTAAACTTAAACTCGTTGTCGAACCGTTTGGTAACTTAAAACTTTGCAAGTCATACACGTTTCAAAAGAATGCGACATAATTTTGGTCAAACGCGTCTCATTTAGGGACTATAACCACGTAACGGGACCTAAGTTGACGGCGCCGTCAATGGCGATTTTGGCGGGTCGTCACACTTAACCCCCAACATTTTGGTTGAAGGGGCTCCTTGAAATGTCCCGTTCATATTGATTATAAACGTTCCATATTAATTGATTTCGTCGCGAGGTTTTGACCTGTATATGAGACGTTTTTCAAAGACTCCATTCATTTTTAAAACAACCATATTCTTTATTTTATCGATAAAGGTTAAAAAAAACATTATGTAGATTATCAAATAATGATAATCTAAAATATACCGCTTACACACGACCATTACATAATGGTCTACTATAAAAATATATTACATCGAAATAAGTTTCTTGAATGCAGTTTTTACACAATATCATACAATCATGGACTCCAAATCTTGTCCTTATTTTAGTATGCAACAGTAGAAGCTCTTAATAATCACCTGAGAATAAACATGCTTAAAACGTCAACAAAAAATTTTGGTGAGTTATAGGTTTAACCTATATATTATCAACTTAATATAATCGACCACAAGATTTCATTTATTCAATAATCTTACACTCGCAAGTGTATAAAACTCATTCTATGATGAACACCTGGTAACCGACATTAGCATAATGCATATAGAATATTTCCCGCATACTCGCAAGTATGTCATAAATTGGCAATCGCAATCACCATATAAATCGAAGTATTAAAGCATTCCAAATTCCAGAATGGGGTTTGTTAGGCCCATAGATCTATCTTTAGGATTCGCGTCAATTAGGGGTCATTTCCCTAATTCTTAGGCTACCAGACTTGAAGGGGCAATATTTGGTTTAATAATCCAACAATAGAATGTAGTTTCGCATACTCGTGTCTATTTTGTAAAACATTTATAAAGCTGCATGTATTCTCATCTCAAAAAAATTAGATTTTAAAAGTGGGACTATAACTCACTTTCACAGATTTTTCCTTCGTTCGAAATAAGACTTGGCCACTGGTTGATTCACGAACATATAAAAAATATGTACATATATATCAAAGTATGATTTAAATATATTCAAAACATTTTTTATTACGTTTTTATTATTTAAGTTTGTTAAGTTAGCAGTCCTCGTTAGTAACCTACAACTAGTTGTCCACAGTTAGATGTATTGAAATAAATCAATATATATTATCTCGAATCAATCCACGACCCAGTGTATACAAGTCTCAGGCTAGATCACAACTCAAAGTATATATATTATTTTGGAATCAACCTCAACTCTGTATAGCTAACTCAAACATTACTGCATATAGAGTGTCTATGGTTATTCCGAAATATATATATAAAGATGGGTCGATATGATATGTCAAAACATTTTATACATGTCTATGGTATCCCAAGATTACATAATATGTATAATACAATATAAATTAGTTAGGATATGTTTAGTCTAGATTTGTTACAAAATTTTTGTAGCTAAAACTAGCAAATTTATCCAATTTTGTTTTACCCGTCATTTCTTCGTTTCAAATCCGTTTTGAGTGATTCAAGTTGCTATGGTTTTATAATGAACTGAAATTTATGAAACTAAACAGAAAAAGTATAATTTTATAGTCAGAAATACAGGTTAGAAGTCATTTTTTAAAGAGGTAGTCATTTTCATCGAAAGAACGACATCTTGATGACCATTTTGAAAACATACTTCCACTTTGAGTTTAACCATGATTTTTGGATATAGTTTCATGTTCATAAGAAAAATCATTTTCCCAGAAAAACAAATTTTAAATCAAAGTTTATCATAGTCTTTAATTATCAAACCCAAAACAGCCCGCGGTGTTACTACAACGGCGTATGTTCGGTTTTGCGGTGTTTTTCATATTTCCAGGTTTTAAATCACTAAGTTAGCATATCATATAGATATAAAACATGTGTTTAGCTGATTTTAAAAGTCTAGTTGGAAGGATTAACTTTATTTGCGAACAAGTTTAGAATTAACTAAACTATGTTCTAGTGATTACATGTTCAAATCTTCGAATAAGATAGTTTTATATATATGAATCGAATAATGTTATGAACATCATTACTACCTCAAGTTTAGTAGGTAAATCTACTGGAAGTGACAAAAATTGATCTAGCTTCAAAGGATTCTTGGATGGCTTGAAAGTTCTTGAAGTAGAATCATGACACGAAAACAAGTTCAAGTAAGATTATCACTCGAAATAAGATTGTTATAGTTATAGAAATTGAACCAAAGTTTGAATATGAGTATTACCTTGAATTAGAAGGATATCTTACTATAAATAAGAAAGATTTCTTGAGATTGGATGATCACTTTAAATGGATTAGAAAGCTTGGAAATAGACTTGTAAACTTGAGAGTATTCTTGATTTTATGAAACTAGAACTTATAGAATTTATGAAGAACACTTAGAACTTGAAGATAGAACTTGAGAGAGATCAATTATATAAAGAATATTGAAGAATGAAAGTGTTTGTAGGTGTTTTTGGTCATTGATATATGGATTAGATATAAAGGATGTGTAAGTTTGTTTTCATGTAAATAATTCATGAATGATTTATAATATTTTTTGTAATTTTGTGAGATATTTCATGCTAGTTTCCAAATAATGGTTCCCACATGTTTAATTACTTACATGGGCTACTAAGGAGCTGATCATTGAAGTGTATATACCAATAGTATATTCATCTAGAAGCTGTGTATTGTACGAGTACGAATATGGGTGCATACGAGTAGAATTGTTGATGAAAATGAATGAGGATATAATTATAAGCATTTTTGTTAAGTAGAAGTACTTTGATATGTGTCTTGAAGTCTTTCAAAAGTATACAAATACATCTTAATACACTACATGTATATACATTTTAACTGAGTCGTTAAGTCATCGTTAGTCGTTACATGTAAGTGTTGTTTTGAAACCTTTAAGTTAACAATCTCATTTAATGTTGTTAACCTATTGTTTATTATATCTAATGAGATGTTAAATTTATTACATTATAATGATATTATGATGTATTAATATATCTTAATATGATATATATATATATATACATTAAAATGTCGTTACAACGATAATCGTTACATATATGTCTCGTTTCGAAATCCTTAAGTTAGTAGTCTTGTTTTTACATATGTAGTTCATTGTTAACACACTTAATGATATACTTAATTATCATTTTATCATGTTAAACATAGTGTATCTATATCTTAATATGATTCATATGTATTTAGTAAGACGTTGTTATAACGATAATCGTTATATATATCGTTTCGAGTTTCTTAATTCAATAATCTCATTTTTATGTATATCACTCATTGTTAATACACTTAGTAAGATACTTACTTATCATAATCTCATGTTAACCATATATATATATATATATATATATATATATATATATATATATATATATATATATATATATATATATATATATATATATATATATATATATATATATATATATATATATATATATATATATATATATATATATCATGTAGTTTTTACAAGTTTTTAACGTTCGTGAATCGCCGGTCAACTTGGGTGGTCAATTATCTACATGAAACTCATTTCAATTAATCAAGTCTTAACAAGTTTGATTACTTAACATGTTGGAAACAATTAATCATTCAAATATAGTTTTCATTTAATATATAATCATGGAAAAGTTCGGGTCACTACAGTACCTACCCGTTAAATAAATTTCGTCCCGAAATTTTAAGCGGTTGGAGGTGTTGACGCATCTTCTAGAAATAAGTGCGGGTATTTCTTCCTTATCTGGTCTTCACATTCCCAAGTGAACTCGGGTCCTCTACGAGCATTCCATCGAACCTTAACAATTGGTATCTTGTTTTGCTTAAGCCTTTTAACCTCACGATCCATTATTTCGACGAGTTCTTCGATGAATTGAAGTTTTTCATTGATTTGGATTTTGTCTAGCGATATAGTGAGATCTTCTTTAGCAAAACATTTCTTCAAATTCGAGACGTGGAAAGTGTTATGTACAGCCGCGAGTTGTTGAGGTAACTCAAGTTGGTAAGGTACTGGTCCGACACGATCTATAATCTTGAATGGCCCGATGTATCTTGGATTTAGTTTCCCCCTTTTACCAAATCGAACAACACCTTTCCAAGGTGAAACCTTAAGCATGACCATCTCTCCAATTTCAAATTCTATATCTTTTCTTTTAATGTCCGCGTAGCTATTTTGTCTACTTTGGACGGTTTTTAACCGTTGTTGAATTTGAATGATCTTCTCGGTAGTTTCTTAAATTATATCCGGACTCGTAATTTGTCTATCCCCAACTTCACTCCAACAAATCGGAGACCTGCACTTTCTACCATAAAGTGCCTCAAACGGTGCCATCTCAATACTCGAGTGGTAACTGTTGTTGTAGGAAAACTCTGCTAACGGTAGGTGTCGATCCCAACTATTTCCAAAATCAATAACACATACTCGTAGCATGTCTTCAAGCGTTTGTATCATCCTTTCGCTCTGCCCATCAGTCTGTGGATAATAGGCAGTACTCATGTCTAGACGATTTCCTAATGCTTGCTGTAATGTCTGCCAAAACCTTGAAACAAATCTGCCATCCCTATCAGAGATAATAGAGATTGGTATTCCATGTCTGGAGACAACTTCTTTCAAGTATAATCGCGCCAACTTCTCCATTTTGTTATCTTCTCTTATTGGCAAAAAATGTGCTGATTTGGTAAGACGGTCGACTATTACCCAAATAGTATCATAACCACTTGCAGTCCTTGGCAGTTTAGTAATGAAATCCATGGTAATGATTTCCCATTTCCATTCTAGGATTTCATGTTGCTGAAGTAGACCTGATGGTTTCTGATATTCAGCTTTGACCTTAGAACACGTCAAACATTCTCCTACGTATTTAGCAATATCGGCTTTCATACCCGGCCACCAAAAGTGTTTCTTGAGATCTTTGTACATCTTCCCCGCTCCGGGATGTATTGAATATCTGGTTTTATGTGCTTCCTGAAGTACCATTTCTCTCACATCTCCAAACTTTGGCACCCAAATTCTTTCAGCTCAATATCGGGTTCCGTCTTCCCGAATATTAAGGTGTTTCTCTATCCTTTGGGTATTTCATTCTTCAAATTCCCTTCTCTTACAACTCCCTGCTGCGCCTCATTTATTTGAGTAGTAAGGTTAGTACAAATAATTATATTCATATCTTTTACCCGCATAGGTTCTCTGTCCTTTCTACTCAAACCGTCGGCTTCCACATTCGCCTTCCCCGGATGGTAACGAATCTCGAAATCATAATCATTCAATAACTCAATCCACCTACGCTGCCTCATGTTTAGTTGTTTCTGATTAAATATGTGTTGGAGACTTTTGTGACCAGTATATATAATACTTTTGACCCCATATAAGTAGTGCCTCCAAGTCTTTAATGCAAAAACAACCGCGCCTAATTCCAAATCATGTGTCATATAATTCTGCTCGTGAATCTTCAATTGTCTAGACGCATAAGCAATTACCTTTGTTCTTTGCATTAATACACAATCGAGGCCTTGCTTTGAGGCATCACAATATATCACAAAATCATCATTCCCTTCAGGCAATGACAATATAGGTGTCGTAGTTAACTTTTTCTTCAACAATTAAAACGCTTTCTCCTGCTCATCCTTCCATTCAAATTTCTTCCCTTTATGCGTTAATGCAGTCAAAGGTTTTGCTATTTTGGAAAAATCTTGGATGAATCTTCTGTAGTAACCAGCCAATCCTAAAAATTGACGTATATGCTTCGGAGTTTTCGGGGTTTTCCACTTTTCAACGGTTTCAATCTTTGCTGGATCCACCTGAATACCTTCTTTGTTCACTATATGACCGAGGAATTGAACTTCTTCCAACCAAAATGCACACTTTGAAAATTTAGCGTACAGTTTTTCTTTCCTCAACAACTCTAGCACTTTTCTCAAATGTTCTTCGTGCTCTTGATCATTCTTTGAGTAAATAAGTATGTCATCGATAAAAACAATAACAAACTTATCAAGGTATGGTCCACACACTCGGTTCATGAGGTCCATGAACACAGCTGGTGCGTTAGTCAACCTAAACGACATAACCATAAACTCGTAATGACCGTAACGTGTTCTAAAAGCTGTCTTCGGAATATCATCCTCCTTCACCCGCATTTGATGATACCCATAATGTAAATCAATCTTCGAATAAACTGACGAGCCTTGTAGTTGATCAAATAAGTCGTCGATTCTCGGTAGTGGATAACGGTTCTTGATGGTAAGTTTGTTCAACTCTCGGTAGTCGATACACAACCTGAATGTACCATCCTTCTTTTTGACAAACAAAACAGGAGCTCCCCATGGTGATGTACTTGGTCGTATAAAACCACGCTCTAAAAGTTCTTGTAGTTGGCTCTGGAGTTCCTTCATTTCGCTGGGTGCGAGTCTGTATGGAGCACGAGCTATTGGTGCAGCTCCTGGTACAAGATCTATTTGAAATTCAACGGATCGGTGTGGAGGTAGTCCCGGTAATTCTTTCGAAAATACATTAGGAAATTCTTTTGCGATGGGAACATCATTGATGTTCTTTTCTTCTGTTTGTACTTTCTTGACATGTGCTAAAACAGCATAGCAACCTTTTCTTATTAGCTTTTGCGCCTTCAAATTACTAATAAGATTTAGCTTCGCGTTGCTATTTTCTCCGTACACCATTAAGGGTTTTCCTTCTTCTCGTACAATGCGAATTGCATTTTTGTAACATACGATATCTGCTCTCTCCTTTTTCAACCAGTCCATGCCAATTATCACATCTAAACTCCCTAACTCTAATGGTATCAAATCAATCTTAAACGTTTTGCTAACTAGTTTAATTTCTCGATTCCGACATATTTTTATCTGCCGAAATTAATTTACCGTTTGCTAATTCGAGTAAAAATTTATTATTCATAGGCGTCATTGGACCACTTAATTTAGCACAAAAATCTCTACTCATATAGCTTCTATCCGCACCCGAATCAAATAAAACATAAGCAGATTTTTCATCAATAATAAATGTACCCGCAACAAGCTCCGGGTCTTCTTGCGCTTCTGCCGTATTAATATTGAAAACTCTTCCGCGGCCCTGTCCATTAGTATTCCCCTGATTTGGGCATTCATTTCTGATATGACCCGGCTTTCCACATCCATAACAAATAATGGCGGTATTATTTGTTCCGACATTATTTGTTCCTTTATTCTTGTTAGCCATTGGTCCATAAACTTCACACTTCGTCGTACCATGACCCTTTCTATTACACTTAGTACACGATGTCGTACAAAGCCCAGTCGGATGGTATCCTTCACACCTCTGGCATGGTTTCTGCCTCTGGTTGTTATTGTTGGGATTGTTGTTATTGCGGTTGTTGTTATTGTTGGAACGGTTATTGTAGTTATTGTTGGGATTGTTATTATTGTTGCGGTTAAAGTTGAGGTTGTGGTGGTAGTTATTGCATTTGTAATTGCGATTATTGTTGTTATTGTTGTTGTATTAGTGACTCTTGTCACTGTTTTCTTCCCACTTCCTCCTGACTTGTTTCGTTTTGGCCTCCTCGACTGCCTGCTCTTTAATCCTTCCCTCGATCTGGTTTATACGTTTGTGAGCCATTCGGCTTGCCTTTTGCATTGAAGTGGGCGCGCTTGCACTCACATCCTCCTGAATTCTCTCTGGTAACCCCTTTACAAACGCATCGATCTTCTCTTCTTCATCTTCGAACACTCTTGGGCACAATAAACACAACTCAATGAATCATCGTTCGTATGTGGTGATATCGAATCCCTTCGTTTGTAATTCTCTAAGCTCTGTCTTGAGCTTATTGACTTTGTTTCTGGGACGATACTGCTCATTCATCAAGTGTTTGAATGCTGACCACGGTAGTGCGTAGGCAGCATCTTGTCCTACTTGTTCGAGATAGGTATTCCACCATGTTAATGCAGTACTTGTGAAGGTATGCGTGGCGTACTTTATCTTATCTTCCTCACCACATTTGCTTATAGAAAACACAGATTCGACCTTTTCGGTCCATCGTTTCAGTCCAACTGGTCCTTCAGTTCCATTAAATTCCAGAGGTTTACAGGCAGTGAAAGCCTTGTAGGAGAATCTTACACGGTTTTCTGTGGAGTTAACTCCACTGCTAGACCCTGAGTTATTGTTGTTTTGCATTGCAGCATGTACTGCCGCTATATTTGCTGCAAGGAAAGCACAGAAGTCTTCCTCACTCATGTTCAAGTTCTGACGAGTAGTCGGTGCCATTTCCTTCAAAAATAGCCAAAAGAATTAAGTTAATCATATAGAATATTAAGAGTATAATATGAACTCATTTATAAAAGCTTTTTCTTCATATTAGCGTTTTATAAGTTTTAATTCGGGTAATACCTACCCGTTAAGTTCATACTTAGTAGCTAACATACAATTCAACTACTACAATTCTATATGAAAAACTGATTATAATAATATTTCACATTCAAACTTTTATACAATATTTTGCAAACTTACAATACCGCTATTTTACATATAGCATGAAATATAGCACATAAAAACTCCGATACAAAACAGTTGCGAAGACAATTCTAGTTAATACGCAAGTCGTTTAATAAAGGCAATAAAGACATGTAATTCATACGTCCAGAAACAAGTCATGTATTCTGGTTTTACTAAGACTACTTCCCATCCTTGGTTTTGTGGAACATAACTGTTGTGACCGTTGACAAGATAGCATGTTGTAATGTTGTTAAAGGGACGAGGGTTTCGTAATGTCCAACAGCCCCGTAATAATCTAAAAACCTTGTTTCTCGCTCCAACTACTGAATCCGTCACTTGTGGAAAGGTTTTATTTAAAAGTTGTAATCCGATGTTCTTTTTCTCACTTTGGTGAGAAGTGAACATCACTAACCCATAAGCATAACATGCTTCCTTATGTTGCATGTTAGAAGCTCTTTCTAACTCACGAAATCCTATGTTGGGATATGTTGACTCAAAATAGGTTCTTAACCCGTAGCGTAAAATTGCATTTGGGTTCCCCGCACTTAACGCTTTAAAGAAAACACGGCGTAACTTACGGTCTCCCCAATGTGATATACCCTACCTATCAAAGGAAAGCCTTTTATAAACTAAGGCATTTCTGGAAAGTCTTTCAAATGTTTGATAAGTTAATTTCACCATAACTAATTGTGCTGATAAATTCTGACCGATTCTAGACAAGATTTCATTAATCATATCCTCTGGTAGGTCTTCTAAAATATTCGATTGTCTACCCTTAACGTCCATTTTGTGTTTTTATACTGTAAAATAGATAAGGATTAGATTCGTAAAAGATAATTAACAAACAATATAAGCAATTTTTACATAGAACATAAAAGTACAAGCACACTACAATACATATAATATACAACATGATTACAACCCTCTAATCTGAATCACTGGTTTCTTCTTCTTCGGACCAGTTTCGTTTTGCTAATTTTCTAGGGATATATGATGTTCCTCTAATACAAGCCGTTGTTTTCACAAATGGTTTAGAAAAACCTGGTGGCTTAGAGGTTCCCGGGTTATTGTTACAACTTAAGAAATACGCGTGTTGACGATACATATAAAGTTCATCGGGGTTGGAATCAGGTTTCTCTATTTTGATGCCCTTTCCTTTATTATTTTCTTTTGCTTTTTCAAATTGGGTCGAGGTAATTTCTATAACATCATCGGAATCCTCATCGGGATAAGATTCATCAGAAAATTGGTAATATTCCCAATATTTTGCTTCCTCGGTGGAAACACCATTGACCATTATTAATTTTGGTCCATTCGTTGAGGGTTTTCTTTTACTTATATGTTTTTCTATGGTTCCTAATATTTCCTCCTCTGGAACCTCTTCTTCTTCCGGTTCCTCTTCTTCCGGTTCCTCTTCGGGAATTTGTGAATTATCCCAATATATATTCAACTCTTCATTATTATTAGGTGAGTCGATGGGATTTGTACTAGAGGTAGACATCTATCACACAATATCAAACATGTTAAAAGATTAATATATCACATAATATTTACATGTTACAATTTGTAGTTTCCAACAAAAAAAATATTAAGTAATCATTTTTAAAGAAAACACGGTCGAAGTCCAGATTCACTAATGCATCCTAACAAACTCGATAAGACACACTATTGTAAATTTTTCTGGTTCTCTAAGACCAATGCTCGGATACCAACTGAAATGTCCCATTCATATTGATTATAAACGTTCCATGTTAATTGATTTCGTCGCGAGGTTTTGACCTCTATATGAGACGTTTTTCAAAGACTGCATTCATTTTTAAAACAACATATCCTTTATTTTATCGATAAAGGTTTAAAAAAACATTACGTAGATTATCAAATAATGATAATCTAAAATATACTACTTACACACGACCATTACATAATGGTCTACAATAAAAATATATTACATCGAAATAAGTTTCTTGAATGCAGTTTTTACACAATATCATGCAATCATGGACTCCAAATCTTGTCCTTATTTTTGTATGCAATAGCGGAAGCTCTTAATAATCACCTGAGAATAAACATGCTTAAAACATCAACAAAAAATGTTGGTGAGTTATAGGTTTAACCTATATATTATCAAATTAATATAATAGACCACAAGATTTCATTTATTCAATAATCTTACACTCGCAAGTGTATAAAAATCATTCTATGATGAACACCTGGTAACCAACATTAGCATAATGCATATAGAATATTCCCCGCATACTCGCAAGTATGTCATAAATTGGCAATCGCAATCACCATATAAATCGAAGTATTAAAGCATTCCAAATTCCAGAATGGGGTTTGTTAGGCCTATAGATCTATCTTTAGGATTCGCGTCAATTAGGGGTCATTTCCCTAATTCATAGGCTACCAGACTTGAAGGGGCAATATTCGGTTTAATAATCCAACCATAGAATGTAGTTTCGCATACTTGTGTCTATTTTGTAAAACATTTATAAAGCTGCATGTATTCTCATCCCAAAAATATTAGATTTTAAAAGTGGGACTATAACTCACTTTCACAGATTTTTCCTTCGTTGGAAATAAGACTTGGCCACTGGTCGATTCACGAACCTATAACAAATATGTACATATATATATATATATCAAAGTATGATTTAAATTTATTCACAACATTTTTTATTACGTTTTTATGATTTAAGTTTGTTAAGTTAGCAGTCGTCGTTAGTAACCTACAACTAGTTGTCCACAGTTAGATGTACTGAAATAAATCAATATATATTATCTCGAATCAATCCACGACCCAGTGTATACAAGTCTCAGGCTAGATCACAACTCAAAGTATATATATTATTTTGGAATCAACCTCAACCTTGTATAGCTAACTCAAATATTACTGCATATAGAGTGTCTATGGTTGTTCCGAAATATATATTTATATATATAGATGGGTCGATATGATATGTCAAAACATTGTATACGTGTCTATGGTATTCTAAGATTACATAATATGTATAATACAATATAAATTAGTTAGGATATGTTTAGTCTATATTTGTTACAAAATTTTCGTAGCTAAAACTAGCAAATTTATCCAATTTTGTTTTACCCGTCATTTCTTCGTTTCAAATCCGTTTTGAGTGATTCAAGTTGCTATGGTTTCATAATGAACTGAAATTTATGAAACTAAACAGAAAAAGTATAAGTTTATAGTTGGAAATACAGGTTACAAGTCATTTTTTAAAGAGGTAGTCATTTCCGTCGAAAGAACGACATCTTGATGACCATTTTGAAAAACATACTTCCACTTTGAGTTTAACCATGATTTTTGGATATAGTTTCATGTTCATAAGAAAAATCATTTTCCCATAAGAACAACTTTTAAATCAAAGTTTATCATAGTCTTTAATTATCAAACCCAAAACAGCCCGCGGTGTTACTACAACGGCGTATGTCCGGTTTTACGGTGTTTTTCGTGTTTCCAGGTTTTAAATCATTAAGTTAGCATATCTTATAGATATATAACATGTGTTTAGTTGATTTTAAAAGTCTAGTTGGAAGGATTAACTTTATTTGCGAACAAGTTTAGAATTAACTAAACTATGTTCTAGTGATTACATGTTCAAATCTTCGAATAAGATAGTTTTATATATATGAATCGAATGATGTTATGAACATCATTACTACCTCAAGTTTAGTAGGTAAACCTACTGGAAGTGATAAAAATTGATCTAGCTTCAAAGGATTCTTGGATGGCTTGAAAGTTCTTGAAGTGGAATCATGACACGAAAACAAGTTCAAGTAAGATTATCACTCGAAATAAGATTGTTATAGTCATAGAAATTGAACCAAAGTTTAAATATGAGTATTATCTTGAATTAGAAAGATATATTACTGTAAATAAGAAAGATTTCTTGAGATTGGATGATCACTTGAAATGGATTAGAAAGCTTGGAAGTAGACTTGTAAACTTGAGAGTATTCTTGATTTTATGAAACTAGAACTTATAGAATTTATGAAGACACTTAGAAATTGAAGATAGAACTTGAGAGAGATCAATTAGATGAATAAAATTGAAGAATGAAAGTGTTTGTAGGTGTTTTTGGTCGTTGGTATATGGATTAGATATGAAGGATGTGTAAGTTTGTTTTCATGTAAATAATTCATGAATGATTTATAATATTTTTTGTAATTTTGTGAGATATTTCATGCTAGTTTCCAAATGATGGTTCCCACATGTTTAATGACTCACATGAGCTACTAAGGAGCTGATCATTGTAGTGTATATACCAATAGTATATACATCTAGAAGCTGTGTATTGTACGAGTACGAATATGGGTGCATACGAGTAGAATTATTGATGAAAATGAATGAGGATGTAATTGTAAGCATTTTCGTTAAGTAGAAGTACTTTAATATGTGTCTTGAAGTCTTTCAAAAGTGTACAAATACATCTTAATACACTACATGTATATACATTTTAACTGAGTCGTTAAGTCATCGTTAGTCGTTACATGTAAGTGTTGTTTTGAAACCTTTAAGTTAACGATCTCATTTAATGTTGTTAACCCATTGTTTATTATATCTAATGAGATGTTAAATTTATTACATTATAATGATATTAAGATGTATGAATATATCTTAATATAATATATATACATTAAAATGTCGTTACAACGATAATCGTTACATATATGTCTCGTTTCGAAATCCTTAAGTTAGTAGTCTTGTTTTTACATATGTAGTTCATTGTTAACACACTTAATGATATACTTAATTATCATTTTATCATGTTAAACATAGTGTATCTATATCTTAATATGATTCATATGTATTTAGTAAGACGTTGTTATAACGATAATCGTTATATATATCGTTTCGAGTTTCTTAATTCAATAATCTCATTTTTATGTATATCACTCATTGTTAATACACTTAGTAAGATACTTACTTATCATAATCTCATGTTAACCATATATATATATATATATATATATATATATATATATATATATATATATATATATATATATATATATATATATATATATATATATATATATATATATATATATATATATATATATATATATATCATGTAGTTTTTACAAGTTTTTAACGTTCGTGAATTGCCGATCAACTTGGGTGGTCAATTGTTTACATGAAACTCAATTAATCAAGTCTTAACAAGCTTGATTGCTTAACATGTTGGAAACATTTAATCATGCAAATATAGTTTTCATTTAATATATAATCATGGAAAAGTTCGGGTCACTACACTCCTCACATACCGCTAGACTATAAGCGTGTATTTTAGATCAACTGCTTAGAGTTCTTCTTGTTTCTTGATTACCTTCAATGTTATCAAGATTTATGGAAGTTATATATTTTGTGTTTTAGACCAACTGCTTATATATATTGTGTTTCTTTCTTTAATTTTTCATTGTTTCTACAACTTATACCTGGAAAACTGGGTCGGGTCAAAATGGGTCATTGTTGTTAAAGAACAATAAGAGAGCCGTCAAACACAATTTCTCAAAATCAATGTTTGAGTTTCATATTTTTTAGAGGGGTCAAAAGTAATATATACCAATGCAAAGTAATGTACTCTGTTAACCAATATTTTGAGAGGGTCACTACCCCTTGTTTCCTTATAAATACTCCGGCGTTAACCAATGCTATAACCAGATTTACAAGATCTTTTGAGCACGATAACAGTTTACAATACTTGACAGACTTTATACAAGTTATTATCTAACTCTCATTGAAACAATGAAATCAACCCAAATAATGTAATCGTGCGACTTCTTAAGCCCAATTTTAGTTACATCCAAGCTCGGTTTTGTGTGAATCTTCGTGGAAGAAGAAGAAGCGGTTCACCATCCTATCATATTCTACTATACATTAAAAGAGAGTTTTTTTTAAGTAATAAATGTTTGAGAAACTCCCTTAAACACCCTTAGATCAAAAAATTACCTCATAATACCCTTTAATTCAATGGCTAAAAATCATCTTGTATTACTAATTGGTAATAAATACATTCTTAACATTAATCTCCCTAAATTATCCCTAAACCCCCTATTTTTAATATTAAACACGGGACAATTTAACAAAAATAGAGGTTCTTCATTATCTGATTCATTCACACCACATTCATATGCATAAACTCTAACTTGCTCCCTTCAAAGAGATCTCTGGATAGCGATTCAAAGAGATCTGATTAAAAAATTGTCTCCATGAAATTAGGGTTTTCAAAAATAAAATCACGATGCAGTTTCAATTCATCGCATAATTTTTAATTCACGATGCAGTTTCAAGTATCGATTTAAATTCTTGTCTATGTAGCATTTTCCAGGGCTACATCCCCTAATGGACTTAGATTACTGATCAAATGGCAATAAAAATACCATCAATTGAATACCACAAAAATTATTATTTATAAGGATATCTCATTGTTAGCAATATAGCATATAAGTTGTTCAACATAAAATATTTGCTCATGTGTTTTTAATATATTTGATACATTTGACAGGAGTACCATTGTTTTTTTATGTGCAGAAATAACACTGACTGCAAATCTAAGGGTAGGTGACAGGTTCCAGATGATCGTGGTGAAGATAGATGAAAATGGACCTCGCAAGTCATAACTACGTCAACAGATTGAAGTCATTAATCATTTATGGGAGGCTGTACTGATCTGAACTTTTACTAAGTTTTTAGCATATTTTTGGTTTCCATGAGGTTTTTTTTTATCCTTGATACTTAAAGGTTTCATTTATATTTAATGTCGCTATACTTCATTTTGAGCATATCACAAAACAAAAATTGTATATCATTAGTCATTACAAACAATTGATTAAATCATGATATTTTATTATGTGGTGTTACTTCTAAAATCAATTATTCTTCATTCATGTTGTGTTTGTAGTTTGAATGGTATCATGTATTAAGTGTAATTGCAGGTGATGAAATGGGCAGGCCAGTGGGATAGGGTTAGCAGGTCAATTTGGGCACATGCCACAACAATAGTTACATTATATTATTTTCTAATCTAGGCAAGGAACTGGTTGAAGATTGTGTGGTGTACACGTTTAGCTAGGGCTGAAGATCAAGAACAAAGGAAACATATTGAAGAAAAAATGATGGAACTCAGGTCTGATTTGGTTGCTATTTTGAAGCAGTTACATGCCACTCGGGCTATAACAAAAGAGACGCAGAAAAACTTGGAGGAAAGTATAAGAGAAGAAGCAAGACGGTTAAAGGACGAGAGAGGTGATGGGTCAGGGGACCGGGATTATGAAAAATGTTGGTTACAAGGTCAAGGATAGTTATGTGACGACCCGGAAATTTTCAACCAAATTTAAACCTTAATCTTTATATCTTTCCGACACGATAAGCAAAGTCTGTAATGTTGAGTCTCTAAATTTTTGAACTGTTTTATTTCATTCATTTAACTTCGACCAGTTTCGACGATTCACGAATAATTAATTGTAAATAGATATGTGTGCATATATATATATATATATATATATATATATATATATATATATATATATATATATATATATATATATATATATATAAATGGTAATTGGAAATATAATTTGAAATATATTATATTTAGAATTAACTATGTAAAATAAAACAAGATATAATAATTATTATTTAAAACATATCAATATATATAAATAAGGTATATTGAATATATAAATATAGTTTCGAATCTATTTAGTAAACGATAGAAGCACTCGTTTATCATTCGACAAATATTAAACAAGTTAAAATACGAAATTCTTATGAGTGCTTTTATCCGCCACTAAGTAACAACAGAATACGAAACTTAGTCCGAAAAATATGACGCCTGATCTTATCACACGTTCTTATTATAATAATTATTATATTAATATTATTATAAAATTTTTGTTTATGATTGATAACGTTTTGTTCTTTTCACAATTACACTTATATATTATATATTAATTATTATACTTATCATTTACTGTACCCACTTTCTATCTTGTATATCTATCTAATTTATATTTATATATGGTTATGAGATCCATATTAAATCACCACTAAATTCCATATTACTACACCTAAGACCTTCTTTCTTCCTTTATCGAGTATCAATCTCAATCAACATTTAAAAACTCACCACTCTTTGATTTTCTTATCTTATTATCATTATATATTAAATATTATAAGATATAGTGTCGGTAGTTAAAATACAATTAAACTTCACGGGTGATTACATGAGCTGTTTTTATTTATGCAAGTGGGAACTTTCCTTTAACTACTTCCTTTAGATAAATATCCATCTACATATGCAGAGAAATGGAAAAACACATACCCACTTCACCCTACACTTTCCAACACTCTGCACAACTCTCCGTCACCATAGTGAACTACCATTCACCACCTTACATCACATTATCATCTCTATCCCTTCCTCTCTACCTCTCTTCTTCTTCAATTCGTAAACCATCGTGAAAACTATCACTCCATCATGAACCATCTTCTTGTTGATTAATAGAATCCCAACGATCACCACTTCTTGTAAACCACCTCCCAAGATTGAATCACCTTAACCGTCACCAAACCACATACGCTTATCTCCTTTCTGTTTCTGTTATGTAGGAACTCACCACCATCTTTATCAAACGACACACGAACCAGCTCGTTCACTATCATACAAGCTTCTACTATTTAATGGTTTTATTTCCGGCCCAAATCAAACAACAACACATCAATTACTTTTGTTACTTTTGCTTTTATTTTAATGCTGCAAATATGGGGTCTGTTTGCTTGTCGAGCCAAGCCAAAACCCACAACCATCCTTCACTAATCACCTGCACTTACGATTTCCTTCTATTTTAAACACCTCCGTAAAACCCTCTTGCTACAACTCCTCATCGTTTCTACTACAACTGCTATGGTACGATTTCTATAGTTTCAGCCGGGTTTCTTTTTCTTTTCTTTTCTTTCGAACGGCCCTAAACCAAAACACCCATTTATATTAATCTGTTAATTGATTTAGCGTTTCTTTTTTCTTACTTTTTGACCGATAAATTGCCAAGCAAAACCCTACCACTACCACTAGTTGTTTAATAATGGTATATATGGAAATAAAGGTGAAGGATGATGATTAATATAATACGTGAAGGGTAAAGATAAATCGATTTTTTTTTCTTTTTGTCGGCTCCTGCTTGTTCACAATAGAACCAACTCCACTGAAATTCTAACGGGTTTAGCTTCCTTTCTTAACTTTGAAAACGGGCGAGAAACAAATCTATACACTTGGGCCGTTTAAATTTATGTTGGGCCGGGGTATATACGGTCGAATTCAATGGATGGATTACTGCAACGTTCGAGATTCTGTTAACAAAATATGACAAGGTGATGACGATTAAGATAATGAAGATGAATAACCAAAGATATATTTAGTGACCAGTTATCAAATTTTTATTGTTTGTTCCTCTTCCTGTTTTCGATTCAAGCTTGGGCCAAGAATACAAAAACTCAAGTTGTGGACTATTGTTATTAGCCGAAACCCATTTGAATTCTTTTACATGGGCTGGACTTGAATAATACATAATACATAATAAATTGATGTTACTATAAGATGTTGTAAGGGTAGGATGATGATTATGGGTGACGATGTGATAGGTATATGATGCATGAGATTATTGATAATGATAATGGTGTATGATTTTGATGATGATAATGAAATTGTTCTAAGATAAAACATAAATGATGATTAAGGATTAGGGTGTCGGTGATTAAGATATTATGTTGACAAATGGATACATAAAATAACGATAATAATCGATGATGGTAATGTATGATCGAGATGATTCGGGATGTTATCGGGTTAGCGGGACGTCGCGGGTTCAAACCCGGACTTGGGCATTTTTTTAGGAATACTCCTTTGAGGTAGTTTACTCATTACTCATTTTTATTATTAGAACTATTATTATTATTATTATTATTATTATTATTATTATTATTATTATTATTATTATTATTATTATTATTATTATTATTATTATTATTATTATTATTATTATTATTATTATTATTATTAGAATTATCATTATTTTTATTATCATTTTTATTATTTCTAACACTAATATTATTATTTTTATCATTATTATTATTAGTATTATTAATATTAATATATCAAATAAAGATTTTCTATATAAAAAAAAATATATATATTATATACATAAAACATAACTATATTAATATATTTGTAATAAATATTAATTATCTATTTAATATAAAGATAAATATAGTTAATTTAGTTATTAATGAAACGTACAAGTTACTAAAAATACAATATATAAATATACCTAAATTTGTTCGATTATCATTATATGTGTTAATATACATATAAATGATATAGGTTCGTGAATCCGAGGTCAACCCTGCATTGTTCAATATAGTCATATGTATTTTTACTACAAAATACATTAGGTGAGTTCATTTGATTCCCTTTTACTCTTTACATTTTTGGGACTGAGAATACGTGCGCTACTTTTACAACTGCTTTATTAAATGTTTTTTCGAAATACATTTCGAACTGCGAATACATGAAATGCTTTTATAAATGTTTGACGAGATAGACACAAGAAAAACATTCCTCGAATGAATTATGTGGACGTGATAATTGCCACCATTGAATTATGTGGACGTGATAATTGCCACAATTGATATGAATATTTTTCCCCTGATTATTATTGCTTGGTAACCTAAGAATTAGGGAACATCACTAATTTTGATAATTAGTGCACGCCTAATTGACGCGAATCCTAAAGGTAGCTACCGGGTTTAACACCCCCACCCAGAATGTTCACTAGTCGGAAGAGCTAGTGGGCGTGGTGTTTAGTACTTCAAAGTTTATATGATTATTATACAGACGAGATGTTCTGTTTTGGGGATATTATTTATGCGCATTATATGTTAAGGTCGGTTACCAAGCCAAGTTATGAAAAAAATAAAAAGTGAATGTTATGTATCGAGAGAATGATTTTATACACAGGTTATGTGTATGTTATTTTTGTGCACGAGATATGTGTACGGTTACTAAGATTTATGAAAGATGATTTCATACACGAGAAAGGTGTACTGTATTTAAAAGATATCGCATGTACATTACAGGTGGGTATAGGATTCGGGCCCATTTATACCATGTAGCATTTAAATCTTGTGGTCTATCAAAATTACAGAATTTTATTGTTTTATGATAAACTTATGAACTCACCAATCTTTTGGTTGACACTTTAAAGCATGTTTATTCTTAGGTTTGAAAGAAATCTTCCGCTGTGCATTTGCTCATATTACATGGAGTCGTTCATGGCATATAGAGGTCAGAACCTCGCAATGGGACCAACTGTTGAAGACTTTGTCCAGATGGATTAGGACGGGTCCTTTTAAGTTACTTGATCTTGAGAGTATTTCGTTTCACCAAGATGGCCTTTTAATGGCGAATAATAGGTGTGAGCTTCCGGTAGGTCTCATAGAAACCACATAAAAAGGTATGAAGAAGTTTCCCTCCAGTTTGCCACGTTCATTATCAGTGATGCCTATGACTGAAGGTATATTGTATATGGTGATCAGAATTAGCTGTTTTTTGTAGTATTCAGTTTTTACAGCAACTTTTATATATAGTTACTAAGTATATTTTGGGTATTTTATCTTCTTTGTTAAGCCAACTAAAGTTCTGCCAATTCTTATGTCATGGGAGTATGAATTTGGTTTCATTTTTATATGTTGGCTTTTTTGGGTTTCCTTTTGTGAATCTGGTGGTTGTTTACTACCTTTTTGATAATCCGTATGTTTTTGTATGTTTAGCTGTTTGCATTTGTTATGGACTATTGGAGGTCTTTTGTTTTCGACTAGGCATTATGATTTTCTAAGATTGTTTGACTTGTATAATATTTTGTTATCAACTGCTTTGCTATTGTTTTACTTTATTTATGTGTATTTTATTTTCTCATTGTTCAGGTGTATCACATTTTTATAGAGACATGGGTGACTGCAATTGCACTTTTTGTTTTGTTACACATCTTTCTACGATTACATTTTGCTTAAAATTGAAGGTATTGTCAATTGTTTATATATGCACTGCTTTAGCATTTGACTTGGGTGGCTAATTGTTCATTGGTGACATTTTTTCTATATGCATTCTTTGTTACTCAAACATTAAGAGGTCCGTCGAGATGTGGAAGAACAGTAATCACTTCGATTGATCAACCAAGTAGTGAAGTTTTCGAGCGGTTTGATCATTTATATTTGTTGTCTGGAGGAAAAACTTTTTATTTCGGTCTTGCTTCTGAAGCTTACGAGGTATAATACATTTACTCCTATCAATTTTCTACATGTGGCAAAATGGGCGGGTACATGGATGATAGGTTAAAATGGGTTTGGATGATAGGAAAAACATTATTGTTACCATATTAGTCACTTTTCCTAATCGATTGAAAAAAAAGGTTTCGTGCGTTTTAAATGCATTGGGACAACTTTTAACTCATTACCTATTTGACATGTTTCCATTTCGCGTGAAAAGGCTGACCAAGTTTGTGAAAAGGCTTTGTCGAAGATCCAAGAGATACTCATAACTAGACAATAAGCAATGATATTATTTACAATTCATGACCACCTCAAAAGATTAATGACGTTAACGACTAATATGTGAAAAACTATACCGAAGAATTGAGAAAAACGTAAAAAAAAAATTTGCATTATCTTTGCCCGCAACTTTATATATTGAACATATTTGCGGATACGAACCGTTGCTTATTACTACTTTTAAATTTAAGTCGATTATTTTAGTATGAACAAGATTTTTCTTTTATATATTTTACACATTTGAATGTGTTTATTAGTGTTATCATGGTTGAATTTGTCTTAAAATATCAATATTATATAAAACCCGCGAAATCGCGAGTCTTTAACTAGTAACTAATAAAAAACAATATATAGTGATGTTGGGCCTCCAATTTATACTCATTCTCTTGCAAATATTTCTTTCCATCAAGGATGTGGGATTTGCTACTAAGTTATTCGACATATACAAAAATTAACAATTTTTCTATTGAGAATTATTTCGTCGGGCTAGTTATGTCAAGAGACATTTAACTAAGTCAAAGACGGAGTTGAAGATGTAAATGAAGACTCATAGGTGGGTTGAAGTTCATGTTGAAGTCAACTTTAAGAAAGAAGATTATCAAACTTGTTGCTATTGAAAATAAAACAATGATGATTTGTATGAACTGATAGTATTATGCTTTATTGATAATGCTTGAAAAAAAAAATACAAGATGGTTGTATTTATATACAAAAGCCTAAACGATTATAAACTATCTAAGGCAAGGAGCGTAAGTATGTTTAGAGAGAGCTAGTTGTTGCTTGCTGTAATCGAGCTATACATTTTAAGGGAAATGATGTTAAACTGATCCCAAATCTGCTAAGTCTTCATTTTGTTTTTTATTTTCTAACACTCCTCCGCAAGTTAAATAGTGATATTTCCGATATTTAACTTGAAGAGAACATCTTTGAAGAGTTGATATGCCCGAACTGGAAGGTTTATTTATGCGGTGTTGTTAGGTCGCACGGTAGCAGTACGAACTTATCACAGAGTTTCCTTTTTATTATTAATTATATTTTGCGGGGCCTAAATTCACTTTTTAACTTTCTAGGGTAGAGAGTGTAAGTTAACCTAGGGTCGTATTTTTGAATGGTTTATTGAATTAAAAATCAAGTGGATAACTCTCTATGGTTAAATTATCTAGGTAAATCATAGTAGTTGGTTTTAAGCTAATAGTCCTAATTACCAAAAGGTAAAAGTGATGGAGGGATATCCGGAGTGTGCAAATCAGGGAAATGTTAACCAAGATATCAGTTTAGGCTAGGGAAAGGTAATTATGTTTATGTTAAAGCTATGATTAGAACAGTGTAGATCTGGTTGGATGAGCCAATTATATAGACCTACTTATCGGCAGGCTCTTGGAGTTCTCGTTGAGCAGTGAAAAGTATGTCACTGTGGTTGTATAATTGAAGGGTGTCTAAACCTCGGAGGTTATCATTAGTGAAGCACTAGGTTTGTTAGAGAGTCGAGTTCTAATCCTAACCCTCGTTATTAGTTTAGGGAACTGAATAACAACGTGTCGTGTTGAGTGAACACTGATCACAAACGTAAGGAGTCCGTCGGATTAAGTTGAAAAAACATTAATATAAACTAACAACCATAACATCATTCTAATGAGATCATACTAATCTAAACATTATACAACATTAGAGTTGATAATGTCATACCCCGTCCAAAATCTTCCGAACGAATACAATAACATATGGTACCATCGCGATGAACGGACCTCTATATGCCTTGAACGACTCCATGTAATGTCTTTGGAATGACTAAATGCACAGTGGAAGGTTTCTTTCATACCTGAGAATAAACATGCTTTCAAGTGTCAACAAAAAGGTTGGTGAGTTCATAGGTTTATCGTAAAACAATAAAATTCATCATTTTGATAGACCACAATATTTAAATCCTGCATGGTACAAATGGGCCCGAATCCTATACCCACCTGTAATGTACATGCTATATCTTTTAAATACAGTACATCTTTCTCGTGTACGAAACCATTTTCATAAATCATAGTAACCGTACACATATCTTGTGCGCAAAAATAACATACACATAACCTGTGTATAAAATCATTCTCTCGATATATAACATTCACATCAACTGGTGGCAATTATCATGTCCACATAATTCAATGTTGGCAATTATCATGTCCACATAATTCAATGGTGGCAATTATCATGTCCACATAATTTAATGGTGGCAATTATCATGTCCACATAATTCAATAATAATTCGCAGAACTTCTGTCTGCATAATAATTCATTCGAGGAATGTTTTTGCTTGTGTCTATCTCGTCAAACATTTATAAAAGCATTTCATGTATTCGCATTTCAAAATATATTTCAAAAATATTTAATAAAGCAGTTGTAAAAACAACGCATGTATTCTCAATTTCAAAAGCATTTAATAAAGCAGTTGTAAAAACAACGCATGTATTCTCAGTCCCAAAAATATAAAGAGTAAAAGGGAATCAAATGAACTCACCTAATGTATTTTGTAGTAAAAATACATATGACGACATTGAACAAGTATAGGGTTGGCCTCGGATTCACGAACCTATATTATTCATATTTATATTAAAACATATAATCAAAATCGAACAAATTTATATATATTATTATTAATGATATAATTTATATATTATTAATTTATATATTTTATTATTATTATATAAAAATATAACTTTTATTATGTTATATGTATCACCTATTTTATATGTATTTATTTCATTTATTTGTTAAAATAGTAATTAAAATAATATTAGGAATGTTTAAAATAATGATAATAATATTACTAGTGTTAATAATAATGATAAATGATAACTAATACTTAAATGATAAAATTTATAATAGTAAATTCATTAATAAAGTTAATAGTAATAATAATCATAATGTTCATATTACTTTTAATCATGGTAATAATAATATTTGTAATCCTAATAATAATTAGTACTAATAACATTAATAAATAATAACAATAATAATAATAACAATATTAATAATAATGATAATAGTAATAATGATAATAATAATAATGATTATAGTAATTTACTAGTAGTAATAATAATAATAATAGAAATAGAAATAAAGTTAAGAGGATATACCCTTAATAGCTTTGAGTAAAAAGAAATGTTCCCAACGGGACTTGAACCCGTGACCTCCCATTCATTAAACATATGCCTAACCATCCGTCTATCTGTTTCACTTCTATTTTATTTTATTTTCCATATGTATTTAACCTATTTTTCTGTTTCTTCATCTCCTTCAAATTCAACTAGTCAACCAGGGATCTTACCAACCATTTCTCATCATCATACCATCATCAATCATCATAATGATATCCATATCATCATATTCATCATCAACGGTTTTCATCATCATATAATCATTGTGATTTCTTCATCTAACCTAATTATCATTATAATCTAAGTATCCTTATATATATCCCGTATCCATCCAATATTCTGGCCCAATTCAGCAGCTCACTCTAGAATCCATTAGCCCGTTTCTTAATACAAAAATGAGTTATCCTGTCGGTGAAAACAACCGCAAGAAAAGAGAAGAAAAGAAAAAAAAATTGATAGTGGGTCGGTTTTCCTTGTGTTTGTTAGCTTTGGATTCCAATCCACGTCCCCAACATATGTTGCTGTATTATTTTATCTAGCGTAATATCTTTATAGTAATATAACATCACTTCATTCATTGCATGTTCCCCTTCATCATTAATTCGACTAATTAACACAAATGGAAACGGCCCACCCTTTAAACACGCCTAAACAATCAAAATTATATTAAACTTCAAAGTCCCACATACATAAACTAATCAACCACTATCGACCTCAATATCTGTCCAAGGGTAACCAACTTGACCCACAACAACAAAGAAATTTATTTAATTAGTCAAGTGGGAATTGTATTTGGTAGCTTTCGGCCGAAATAAAGATAAGTAGCAGCACTAACAAATGCATGTCCATTTCACCTTTTCTACTTTAGCTTTATGTATTGTTTAATGCAATTATCCTTGATATATTAAGAAAGAAATAGCTGCAGGACAGGAGAGAAAGAGAACCGTAAGAATTTTGGGCTGTGAACTCGAGCAGAAATTGATATATAGCAGAAGAAATAGCGTGGCAAAGATTATAGCAGCTGCAGTAGCAGGAGACGGTTTAAAGGAAGTGGTTTGTGAGGGTTTTTGATAGTAAAGAGAATAGCAGAAGTTGCAGTTTGTAGTAAGTGCAAGGTGAGGTGGTTCTAACGGGTGATTTGAAACAGAAACAATTAAGAGAGAGAGTAGAGATGTTAGAGAGATAGAAGGTGGTGGTAGTCTTCGTGATTCAAACAGAGAACGAAGAAAGAAGAAAAGAAATATATATAAGTTGATGGTTAAATGGATTTAAAGATGGTGGGTTTCATGGTGGTTGTACATGATGAAGAAGAAAAACCAAGTGAAACAAGGTGACGGTTTAGGTGTTGGAGATGTAAAGATGATAGAGGTGATTAATAATTTGTAAGTGCTTTTTCATTTCTGTATGTGTATAAGTCTAAACTCTATATATGAGTTAAAAAGAAAAGGAACCATAGTGAGAGAGTGGTACGTTTCGCTGTATCAAAATTGGATTACTTGTGGTATGGATTGGTTGCAGTCGACAAGGAGAATCAATCAACTTTAATCACTTCAGACAATTCGACGTTCAGAGAAGAAAAAATATAAAAGAATTTAGAAGCATACAAGAATTCTTTACAGAATTTGTTTGATAGTTCATATGGGATTCGATACGCTTGTACTCAGAATCAGAAGAAAAATTAAAGAATTAAAAAGATGTACGATCTTACTAACTGAATTTGTTATCTTGTGATTGTTTGGAATAATTATGTACTGGTTTAGACAGAAGTCAACATAAGCTATAGCATGAAAACGATTGCAGTAGAATTCCATTTCATTCTGTATTTGTATACGTATATATCTATATATATATATATTGTATATCAGATTACATACCAGTATATATATATATGTATATAAGATGTATTTGTAAAGATTTATATCATGTATCTGTCTATGTAAATCATCAGTATATTTATTTATATAACTGTTTTCATATATCTGTGTAAAATTTATAAGTTTTGGAAATTAATAATTTTAACTATATTATTACTAATAATATTATTATTTAATATTATTAATATTCTAGATAAATGAAATAGTAATAATAAAGGATGAATAATAATATTAATAATTCTAATAATTATATTAATAATAATAGTAATTAATAATAATACTAATAATTATAAAATTGATTATTTGAATAAGTTTAACGATAATAATCTTAATACAATGATAACAATAATATTAATAATGCTAATAATAACATTACTTATAATAATGTTAATATTATTGTTGTTATTACTAATATTAATAATAATACTTTTGCATATTAAATTTTCCCTTTCATTTTTAAAAATGATAATACATATATTGGTATTATCATTATTAATATATATATATATATATATATATATATATATATATATATATACACATATTTATTAACAACAATTGGTTCGTGAATCGTCGGGAGTAGTCAAAGGGTAATTGATTACATGAATATAGTTTCAAACTTTTCGAGACTCGACATTACAGATTTTGCTTATCGTGTCGGAAACGTATAAAGATTAAAGTTTAAATTTGGTCAGAAATCTCCGGGTCGTCACAGTACCTACCCGTTAAAGAAATTTCGTCCCGAAATTTGATGGAGGTCGTCATGGCTAACAATAAAAATATTTTCATGACAATATAAGCTGATGAATAGAGTTTTGTCACCATTGAGTAATATGAACAAGACAATTGGATTACTCGAAGAGTACGAATGAAGCTATCACTAAATAGTGAAATGAGAAAGACAAGTTTCATCATAACTTTTGACGTAGATAGGATTGATTTCCGGAGTTCAAGAGATTTGGAGAAAATCTTCGTAATAAGATTTGATTCTTCGGTAATCAAGAGAATTAGGATCTGCTTTGATTAAATGCGATAATCTGTTTTGATTGCTCTGTCGGATATTTTACTATATATCCACCCCCTTCGTTTCCTTATTTCTACCACTCACACCTTCTATTCCTTCTCTCTTACTTCATACTTTAAAGCATTTGTCAATATGCTCCATCCCATTCTGATCCTTGATATCTTCTTAACTTTCATAACTGTCATTTTTCTCTTTCATCTACCACCGGAGGATTTTATTTACTTCTTCTATTATCTTGGGGTTATAGTGTTATTAATTTTCCCGTATCTTTACGTTGCAATCCGTATTGATATACACGGTTTGTAATTTCTGGGTTGTTGTTGGATTTTATATCTTCCCTTATATTTCGAATCTCTTTGCCTTTTTTTTTTTTTTATTCTCTTCTCGATCACCAGTAAAGCGAGTAATGGTCCAGAATTCGTAAGTATGAATTTTGAAATAAACATAGTTAATATTCTAAGAAAAGAATCGTAATGGCACAATCTTGATTTGTCAAATTACCAGAATATCCGAAAAGATAGAACTATCAATAAGATATGTTCTTAATATGTTTAGAGATCGAGTTGAATGCAAGAGTCGTGTAAATGGCACATGATGACGGTATGTTATGTGAATCATCACGTTCCATTAGAAACTCATCATGAATTACTATAATATAATTACGTTGATCAAGTGTCATTATATTATACTAACTCATGCTTCAGTTCCCAACACTACTTCCAAAACATTCACAATTTAAACTCGAATTTTAAAGAAATTTAGAAACTAAAGTAGTTTCCTTTATGATGTAATATAGATAGCACGAAAAGATAAATAATTTCGGACGAGTATATTTATGAAAATATCCTCAGAAATATCGAAGATATTTATGATGATATTTTAGAATTTCTAAGTTCGATAATTGATGGAGAAAGATTTTCCGCAAGATTTTAACGTGAGTACGGAGCTAGATATTCGTTGAAGGTTTCATCAGATCCAGAATTACCTGGTTTCTTTGAATATATGGTATGGTCCTTGTATTTGGCCTTGGTCTCCTTCATGGTTTGCTCAATCTGTTTTTCAGTACCAAATTTTCTATCGAGCGTTCCTAACACTCCTTTCTTTATCATCAAACTTTTTGGCCGTTTAGACCATCTACAATTTTTCTGTTTCCTCTGCATTTAATGCTACGATATCTGAATCATCGGTTATCAATCCGAGGTGGTTTCAGGAGAATTGTGTTTTTAGATGATTAAGCGCTGATGGTAATATGGTAAAATATAAAAGGTTCCCCGGTAACAATAAAAGAGCCTACATATATATCAAAGTTATAATAAGGCTGTTTCGAATGAAAAGTCAAAGTTGACTTGCTGGAGCTGTGACAAAATTGACTAATTTGGAAGGAGATTGAAAAGTTATTTTCAGTAATAATAACGCTAAAGGAAATTAGCACAGCTACGAGCTAAACGTTTACTCAGTTTCCGAGAGTTTTCAGGTGCATAACTATATGCATAAATCTTTTCTTCCGTAGATGAAGTGCGGTTGATTCATCCTCCCGATTGAGGTGTTTTCAAGAATCACGAAAGGTTTGAACGTAGATTGTAATCGTCAAGATACAAATAAGGTTTAAGATGAGAATCAAGTGGCAAACTTGAGGAAATATTTAATTGTAGTAGATGTAATTTATTTACAATCTTTTAAGTTGAAATGTGTTGTATTTAATATTTTCTACTCTTTTAATATTTTTTAATTGTCCATGATAGTAGTCCGATAGTCCAATAGTTCAATAATTCCACCAAAACTAGTATATTATAAGGAAATAGTCATAGAGTAACAGTTAGCTAGGAACATTTAGCTAGGATTTGGTTAATATAGTTCGAAAGTTTTACGTATTTAATTAATTAGTTATTAATCAATTTTATTTTGTTCATTATTTTCTTCATTATGCCACTTTTCAAATCTTGACTTGGATTCTGATCGGTAAAAATCCGAATATGAAATTGAACTTGGATGAAAATAGTTGTTCTTTTGTGAACGGATACGTATATGTGTGAATTTGAGCAGTGTTGTTAATGACTACTGAATCTGAATTGAAGAATGTACAGTGTAACTTATTAATGTGAAATATAAATATTCCCCGGGTATTACCTACCCGTTAAAATATTTTCACCATTAACAGTTTGTACGGAAGAATTTTTAATCACCATCTTTATGAAAATATATATACATATATATTTTCTTCAGATGTAATTATGGATTTACTGAGTCAATATAATATTAGACTCATTAAATTTTCGATTTGAGCTAGAATAAGTAATCTCTAAAACTATAAGGAACCACATATTCTTCGCAGAATATTAATGAAGTTATGGATCAATACTTCATCGTTCATTGCTGTTGGTACTCCTTGGTATCTATGGTGCGTATGATGTTGATGTTCGTGGGACAGATTGTGAAATTAAGGCTTGAGATTCGGATGTTGTTGTTGATGGTACTGTTTGAAATGTCCCGTTCTTATTGATTAAAAACGTTCCATATTAATTGATTTCGTTGCGAGGTTTTGACCTCTATATGAGACGTTTTTCAAAGACTGCATTCATTTTAAAACAAACCATAACCTTTATTTCATCAATAAAGGTTTAAAAAGCTTTACGTAGATTATCAAATAATGATAATCTAAAATATCCTGTTTACACACGACCATTACATAATGGTTTACAATACAAATATGTTACAACAAAATAAGTTTCTTGAATGCAGTTTTTACACAATATCATACAAGCATGGACTCCAAATCTCGTCCTTATTTAAGTATGCGACAGCGGAAGCTCTTAATAATCACCTGAGAATAAACATGCTTAAAACGTCAACAAAAATGTTGGTGAGTTATAGGTTTAACCTATATATATCAAATCATAATAATAGACCACAAGATTTCATATTTCAATACACATCCGTACATAGAGATAAAAATCATTCATATGGTGAACACCTGGTAACCGACATTAACAAGATGCATATATAAGAATATCCCCATCATTCCGGGACACCCTTCGGATATGATATAAATTTCGAAGTACTAAAGCATCCGGTGCTTTGGATGGGGTTTGTTAGGCCCAATAGATCTATCTTTAGGATTCGCGTCAATTAGGGTGTCTGTTCCCTAATTCTTAGATTACCAGACTTAATAAAAAGGGGCATATTCGATTTCGATAATTCAACCATAGAATGTAGTTTCACGTACTTGTGTCTATTTTGTAAATCATTTATAAAACCTGCATGTATTCTCATCCCAAAAATATTAGATTTTAAAAGTGGGACTATAGAAATTGAACCAAAGTTTGAATATGATTATTACCTTGTATTAGAATGATAACCTACTGTAAGAAACAAAGATTTCTTGAGGTTGGATGATCACCTTACAAGATTGGAAATGAGCTAGCAAACTTGAAAGTATTCTTGATTTTATGTAACTAGAACTTGTAGAATATATGAAGAACACTTAGAAATTGAAGATAGAACTTGAGAGAGATCAATTAGATGAATAAAATTGAAGAATGAAAGTGTTTGTAGGTGTTTTTGGTCGTTGGTGTATGGATTAGATATAAAGGATATGTAATTTTGTTTTCATGTAAATAAGTCATGAATGATTACTCATATTTTTATAATTTTATGAGATATTTCATGCTAGTTGCCAAATGATGGTTCCCACATGTGTTAGGTGACACACATGGGCTGCTAAGAGCTGATCATTGGAGTGTATATACCAATAGTACATACATCTAAAAGCTGTGTATTGTACGAGTACGAATACGGGTGCATACGAGTAGAATTGTTGATGAAACTGAACGAGGATGTAATTGTAAGCATTTTTGTTAAGTAGAAGTATTTTGATAAGTGTATTGAAGTCTTTCAAAAGTGTATAAATACATATTAAAAAACTACATGTATATACATTTTAACTGAGTCGTTAAGTCATCGTTAGTCGTTACATGTAAGTGTTGTTTTGAAACCTTTAGGTTAACGATCTTGTTAAATATTGTTAACCCAATGTTTATAATATCAAATGAGATTTTAAATTATTATATTATCATGATATTATCATGTATGAATATCTCTTAATATGATATATATACATTAAATGTCTTTACAACGATAATCGTTACATATATGTCTCGTTTAAAAATCATTAAGTTAGTAGTCTTGTTTTTACATATGTAGTTCATTGT
Organism: Rutidosis leptorrhynchoides; assembly: GCF_046630445.1. Taxonomy (NCBI): domain Eukaryota; kingdom Viridiplantae; phylum Streptophyta; class Magnoliopsida; order Asterales; family Asteraceae; genus Rutidosis; species Rutidosis leptorrhynchoides. The sequence continues at coordinate 372,823,429 of NC_092334.1, read as the reverse complement.
TAATATACTTAATGATATGTTTACTTATCATAGTATCATGTTAACTATATATATATCCATATATATGTCATCATATAGTTTTTACAAGTTTTAACGTTCGTGAATCACCGGTCAACTTGGATGGTCAATTGTCTATATGAAACATATTTCAATTAATCAAGTCTTAACAAGTTTGATTGCTTAACATGTTGGAAACATTTAATCATGTAAATATAAATCTCAATTAATATATATAAACATGGAAAAGTTCGGGTCACTACAGTACCTACCCGTTAAATAAATTTCGTCCCGAAATTTTAAGCTGTTGAAGGTGTTGACGAATCTTTTGGAAATAGATGCGGGTATTTCTTCTTCATCTGATCTTCACGCTCCCAGGTGAACTCGGGTCCTCTACGAGCATTCCATCGAACCTTAACAATTGGTATCTTGTTTTGCTTAAGTCTTTTAACCTCACGATCCATTATTTCGACGGGTTCTTCGATGAATTGAAGTTTTTCGTTGATTTGGATTTTATCTAACGGAATAGTGAGATCTTCTTTAGCAAAACATTTCTTCAAATTCAAGACGTGGAAAGTGTTATGTACAGCCGCGAGTTGTTGAGGTAACTCAAGTCGGTAAGCTACTGGTCCGACACGATCAATAATCTTGAATGGTCCAATATACCTTGGATTTAATTTCCCTCGTTTACCAAATCGTACAACTCCTTTCCAAGGTGCTACTTTAAGCATGACCATCTCTCCAATTTCAAATTCTATATCTTTTCTTTTAATGTCAGCGTAGCTCTTTTGTCGACTTTGGGCGGTTTTCAACCGTTGTTGAATTTGGATGATCTTCTCGGTAGTTTCTTGTATAATCTCCGGACCCGTAATTTGTCTATCCCCCACTTCACTCCAACAAATCGGAGACCTGCACTTTCTACCATAAAGTGCTTCAAACGGCGCCATCTCAATGCTTGAATGGTAGCTGTTGTTGTAGGAAAATTCTGCTAACAGTAGATGTCGATCCCAACTGTTTCCGTAATCAATAACACATGCTCGTAGCATGTCTTCAAGCGTTTGTATCGTCCTTTCGCTCTGCCCATCAGTTTGTGGATGATAGGCAGTACTCATGTCTAGACGAGTTCCTAATGCTTGCTGTAATGTCTGCCAGAATCTTGAAATAAATCTGCCATCCCTATCAGAGATAATAGAGATTGGTATTCCATGTCTGGAGATGACTTCCTTCAAATACAGTCGTGCTAACTTCTCCATCTTATCATCTTCTCTTATTGGCAGGAAATGTGCTGATTTGGTGAGACGATCAACTATTACCCAAATAGTATCAAAACCACTTGCAGTCCTTGGCAATTTAGTGATGAAATCCATGGTAATGTTTTCCCATTTCCATTCCGGGATTTTGGGTTGTTGAAGTAGACCTGATGGTTTCTGATGCTCAGCTTTGACCTTAGAACACGTCAAACATTCTCCTACGTATTTAGCAACATCGGCTTTCATACCCGGCCACCAAAAATGTTTCTTGAGATCCTTGTACATCTTCCCCGTTCCAGGATGTATTGAGTATCTGGTTTTATGAGCTTCTCTAAGTACCATTTCTCTCATATCTCCAAATTTTGGTACCCAAATCCTTTCAGCCCTATACCGGGTTCCGTCTTCCCGAATATTAAGATGCTTCTCCGATCCTTTGGGTATTTCATCCTTTAAATTTCCCTCTTTTAAAACTTCTTGTTGCGCCTCCTTTATTTGAGTAGTAAGGTTATTATGAATCATTATATTCATAGATTTTACTCGAATGGGTTCTCTGTCCTTCCTGCTTAAGGCATCGGCTACCACATTTGCCTTCCCCGGGTGGTAACGAATCTCAAAGTCGTAATCATTCAATAATTCAATTCACCTACGCTGCCTCATATTCAGTTGTTTCTGATTAAATATGTGTTGAAGACTTTTGTGGTCGGTATATATGATACTTTTGACCCCATATAAGTAGTGCCTCCAAGTCTTTAATGCAAAAACAACCGCGCCTAATTCCAAATCATGCGTCGTATAATTTTATTCGTGAATCTTCAATTGTCTAGACGCATAAGCAATCACCTTCGTTCGTTGCATTAATACACAACCGAGACCTTGATTTGATGCGTCACAATAAATCACAAAATCATCATTCCCTTCAGGCAATGACAATATAGGTGCCGTAGTTAGCTTTTTCTTCAATAACTGAAACGCTTTCTCTTGTTCATCATTCCATTCAAATTTCTTTCCTTTATGCGTTAATGCAGTCAAGGGTTTTGCTATTCTGGAAAAGTCTTGGATGAACCTTCTGTAGTAACCAGCTAGTCCTAAAAACTGGCGTATGTGTTTCGGAGTTTTCGGGGTTTCCCACTTTTCAACAGTTTCTATCTTTGCCGGATCCACCTTAATACCTTCTTTGTTCACTATGTGACCGAGGAATTGAACTTCTTCCAACCAAAATGCACACTTTGAAAACTTAGCGTACAATTCTTCCTTCCTCAATACTTCTAACACCTTTCTCAAATGTTCACCGTGTTCTTGGTCATTCTTTGAGTAAATAAGTATGTCATCAATGAAAACAATGACGAACTTGTCAAGGTATGGTCCACACACTCGGTTCATAAGGTCCATGAACACAGCTGGTGCATTAGTTAAACCAAACGGCATGACCATAAACTCGTAATGACTGTAACGTGTTCTGAAAGTAGTCTTTGGAATATCATCTTCTTTCACCCGCATTTGATGATACCCGGAACGTAAGTCAATCTTTGAATAAACAGACGAGCCTTGTAGTTGATCAAATAAGTCGTCGATTCTCGGTAGTGGGTAGCGGTTCTTGATGGTAAGTTTGTTCAACTCTCGGTAGTCGATACACAACCTGAATGTACCATCTTTCTTCTTGACAAACAAAACAGGAGCTCCCCACGGTGATGTGCTTGGTCGAATGAAACCACGCTCTAAAAGTTCTTGTAATTGGCTTTGCAGTTCTTTCATCTCGCTGGGTGCGAGTCTGTAAGGAGCACGAGCTATTGGTGCAGCTCCTGGTACAAGATCTATTTGAAATTCAATGGATCGATGTGGGGGTAATCCTGGTAATTCTTTCGGAAATACATCAGGAAATTCTTTTGCAATGGGAACATCATTGATGCTCTTTTCTTCAGTTTGTACTTTCTCGACGTGTGCTAGAACAGCATAGCAACCTTTTCTTATTAGTTTTTGTGCCTTCAAATTACTAATAAGATGTAGCTTCGTGTTGCCCTTTTCTCCGTACACCATTAAGGGTTTTCCTTTTTCTCGTATAATGCGAATTGCATTTTTGTAACAAACAATCTCTGCTTTCACTTCTTTCAACCAGTCCATACCGATTATCACATCAAAACTCCCTAACTCTACTGGTATCAAATCAATCTTAAATGTTTCGCTAACCAGTTTAATTTCTCGATTCCGACATATATTATCTGCTGAAATTAATTTACCATTTGCTAATTCGAGTAAAAATTTACTATCCAAAGTCGTCAATGGATAACTTAATTTAGCACAAAAATCTCTACTCATATAGCTTCTATCCGCACCCGAATCAAATAAAACGTAAGCAGATTTATTGTCAATAAGAAACGTACCCGTAACAAGCTCTGGGTCTTCCTGTGCCTCTGCCGCATTAATATTGAAAACTCTTCCGCGGCCTTGTCCATTCGTGTTCTCCTGGTTCGGGCAATTTCTAATAATGTGGCCCGGTTTTCCACATTTATAACAAACTACATTGGCATAACTTGCTCCGACACTACTTGCTCCGCCATTACTCGTTCCGACACCATTTGTTCCTTTCGTTCTGTTAACCCCTGGTCCGTAGACCTCACACTTCACCGCGCTATGACCATTTCTTTTACACTTGTTGCAAAATTTGGTGCAGAACCCCGAGTGATACTTTTCACACCTTTGGCATAGTTGCTTCTGATTGTTGTTGTTGTTGTTGCGGTTATTATTGTTGTTGGGATGATCGTTGTAGTTGCTGTTGTTGTTGTTGTTGTTGTTGTTGTTGTTTGGCCGTTTGTTGTAGTTACGATTGATGTTGCGATTGTTGGGATAATTGTTGCGATTATTGTTGTAATTGCTGTTGTTGTTGTATTGGTGATTCTTATTACCGTTTTCCTCCCACTTTCTTTTGACTTGCTTCACATTGGCCTCTTCAGCAGTCTGTTCTTTAATTCTTTCTTCAATCTGGTTCACTAGTTTGTGAGCCATTCTACATGCGTGTTGTATGGAGGCGGGCTCGTGTGAACTTATATCTTCTTGGATTCTTTCCGGTAATCCTTTCACAAACGCGTCGATCTTCTCTTCCTCATCTTCGAAAGCTCCCGGACACAATAGGCACAATTCTGTGAATCGTCTTTCGTACGTGGTAATATCAAATCCTTGAGTTCGTAACCCTCTAAGTTCTGTCTTGAGCTTATTGACCTCGGTTCTGGGACGGTACTTCTCGTTCATCAAGTGCTTGAATGCTGACCACGATAGTGCGTACGCATCATCTTGTCCCACTTGCTCTAGATAGGTATTCCACCATGTTAACGCAGAACCCGTGAAGGTATGCGTAGCGTACTTCACTTTGTCCTCTTCAGTACACTTACTTATGGAAAACACCGATTCGACCTTCTCGGTCCACCGTTTCAATCCGATCGGTCCTTCGGTTCCATCAAATTCCAAAGGTTTGCAGGCAGTGAATTCTTTATAGGTGCATCCTACACGATTTCCTGTACTGCTAGATCCAAGGTTATTGTTGTTATGTAGCGCAGCCTGTACTGCGGCTATGTTTGAAGCTAGAAAAGTACGGAATTCCTCTTCATTCATATTCACGGTGTGTCGAGTAGTCGGTGCCATTTCCTTCAAAATAGTTAAATGGAACAAGTTAATCATACAGAATATTAAGAGTAGTTAATAGTATTTCGTAGCATAATATGAACTCATTTATAAAAGCTTTTTCTTCATATTAGCGTTTTATAAGTTTAAATTCGGGTAGTACCTACCCGGTAAGTTCATACTTAGTAGCTAATATACAATTCAACTACTACAATTCTATATGAAAAACTGATTATAATAATATTTCGCGTTCAAACTTTTACACAATATTTTACAAACTTACAATACCGCTTATTTTACATATAGCATGAAATATAGCACACAATAAATTTGATACAAGATGGTTGTGAAGATAATTCTAGCTAGTACACAAGTCGTTCAGCAAAGGCAATAAAGACACGTAATTCATACGTCCAGAAACAAGTCATGCATTCTGGTTTTACTAGGATTACTTCCCATCCTTGGTCTTGTGGAACATAACCGTTATGGCCGTTGATAAGACAGCGTGTTGTAACGTCGTCAAAGGGACGAGGGTTACGTAATGTCCAACAGTCCCGTAACAATCTAAAAACCTCATTTCTTACCCCAATTACCGACTCTGTCACTTGTGGGAACGTTTTGTTTAATAGTTGTAGCCCGATGTTCTTGTTCTCACTTTGGTGAGAAGCGAACATTACTAATCCGTAAGCATAACATGCTTCTTTATGTTGCATGTTAGCCGCTTTTTCTAAATCACGAAGTCCAATATTCGGATATATTGAGTCAAAATAATTTCTTAACCCATTGCGTAAAATAGCATTTGGGTTCCCCGCAATATATGCGTCAAAGTAAACACATCGTAACTTATGGATTTCCCAATGTGATATCCCCCATCTTTCGAACGAAAGCCTTTTATAAACCAAGGCATTCTTGGAACGTTCTTCGAATGTCTTACAAACTGATCTCGCCTTAAATAGTTGTGCCGAAGAATTCTGACCGACTCTAGACAATATTTCATCAATCATGTCTCCGGGTAGGTCTCTTAAAATATTGGGTTGTCTATCCATTTTGTGTTTTTATACTGTAAAATAGACAAGAGTTAGATTCATAAAAAAAAATACTTATTAATACAAGCAATTTTTACATATATCATAAAGCATAAGCACACTATATTACATATATTACACCACACGAATACAACTATCTTATTCCGACTCGCTTGTTTCTTCTTCTTCGGTTTTGGTTCGTTTTGCCAAGTTTCTAGGGATATATGATGTTCCCCTAATACGAGCCGTAATTTTCCACATTGGTTTAGAAAAACCTGGTGGTTTAGAGGTTCCCGGGTCATTGTTACAACTTAAGGACTTCGGGGGTTGACGATACATATAAAGTTCATCGGGGTTGGAATTAGATTTCTCTATTTTTATGCCCTTTCCCTTATTATTTTCTTTTGCCTTTTTAAATTCAGTTGGGGTAATTTCTATAACATCATCGGAATTCTCATCGGAATCCGATTCATCGGAGAATTGGTAATCCTCCCAATATTTTGCTTCCTTGGCGGAAACACCATTGACCATAATTAACCTTGGTCGGTTGGTTGAGGATTTTCTTTTACTTAACCATTTTATTATTTCCCCCACCGGTTCTATTTCTTCATCTGGTTCCGATTCTTCTTCCGGTTCCGATTCTTCTTCCGGTTCCGACTCTTCTTCCGGTTCCTCTTCGGGAACTTGTGAATCAGTCCACGAATCATTCCAATTTATATTTGACTCTTCATTATTATTAGGTGAGTCAATGGGACTTGTTCTAGAGGTAGACATCTATCACATAATATCAAACGCGTTAAGAGATTAATATATCACATAATATTCACATGTTAAAAATATATAGTTTCCAACAAAATTTGTTAAGCAATCATTTTTCAAGTAAACACGGTCGAAGTCCAGACTCACTAATGCATCCTAACAAACTCGATAAGACACACTAATGCAAAATTCTGGTTCTCTAAGACCAACACTCGGATACCAACTGAAATGTCCCGTTCTTATTGATTAAAAACGTTCCATATTAATTGATTTCGTTGCGAGGTTTTGACCTCTATATGAGACGTTTTTCAAAGACTGCATTCATTTTAAAATAAACCATAACCTTTATTTCATCAATAAAGGTTTAAAAAGCTTTACGTAGATTATCAAATAATGATAATCTAAAATATCCCGTTTACACACGACCATTACATAATGGTTTACAATACAAATATGTTACAACAAAATAAGTTTCTTGAATGCAGTTTTTACACAATATCATACAAGCATGGACTCCAAATCTCGTCCTTATTTAAGTATGTGACAGCGGAAGCTCTTAATAATCACCTGAGAATAAACATGCTTAAAACGTCAACAAAAATGTTGGTGAGTTATAGGTTTAACCTATATATATCAAATCATAATAATAGACCACAAGATTTCATATTTCAATACACATCCCGTACATAGAGATAAAAATCATTCATATGGTGAACACCTGGTAACCGACATTAACAAGATGCATATATAAGAATATCCCCATCATTCCGGGACACCCTTCGGATATGATATAAATTTCGAAGTACTAAAGCATCCGGTGCTTTGGATGGGGTTTGTTAGGCCCAATAGATCTATCTTTAGGATTCGCGTCAATTAGGGTGTCTGTTCCCTAATTCTTAGATTACCAGACTTAATAAAAAGGGGTATATTCGATTTCGATAATTCAACCATAGAATGTAGTTTCACGTACTTGTGTCTATTTTGTAAATCATTTATAAAACCTGCATGTATTCTCATCCCAAAAATATTAGATTTTAAAAGTGGGACTATAACTCACTTTCACAGATTTTTACTTCGTCGGGAAGTAAGACTTGGCCACTGTTGATTCACGAACCTATAACAATATATACATATATATTAAAGTATGTTCAAAATATATTTACAACACTTTTAATATATTTTGATGTTTTAAGTTTATTAAGTCAGTTGTCCTCGTTAGTAACCTATAACTAGTTGTCCACAGTTAGATGTACAGAAATAAATCGATAAATATTATCTTGAATCAATCCACGACCCAGTGTATACGTATCTCAGTATTGATCACAACTCAAACTATATATATTTTGGAATCAACCTCAACCCTGTATAGCTAACTCCAACATTCACATATAGAGTGTCTATGGTTGTTCCGAAATATATATAGATGTATCGACATGATAGGTCGAAACATTGTATACGTGTCTATGGTATCTCAAGATTACATAATATACAATACAAGTTGATTAAGTTATGGTTGGAATAGATTTGTTACCAATTTTCACGTAGCTAAAATGAGAAAAATTATCCAATCTTGTTTTACCCATAACTTCTTCATTTTAAATCCGTTTTGAGTGAATCAAATTGCTATGGTTTCATATTGAACTCTATTTTATGAATCTAAACAGAAAAGTATAGGTTTATAGTCGGAAAAATAAGTTACAAGTCGTTTTTGTAAAGGTAGTCATTTCAGTCGAAAGAACGACGTCTAGATGACCATTTTAGAAAACATACTTCCACTTTAAGTTTAACCATAATTTTTGGATATAGTTTCATGTTCATAATAAGTATCATTTTCTCAGAATTACAACTTTTAAATCAAAGTTTATCATAGTTTTTAATTAACTAACCTAAAACAGCCCGCGGTGTTACTACGACGGCGTAAATCCGGTTTTACGGTGTTTTTCGTGTTTCTAGGTTTTAAATCATTAAGTTAGCATATCATATAGATATAGAACATGTGTTTAGTTAATTTTAAAAGTCAAGTTAGAAGGATTAACTTTTGTTTGCGAACAAGTTTAGAATTAACTAAACTATGTTCTAGTGATTACGAGTTTAAACCTTCGAATAAGATAGTTTTATATATATGAATCGAATGATGTTATGAACATCATTACTACCTTAAGTTCCTTGGATAAACCTACTGGAAAAGAGAAAAATGGATCTAGCTTCAACGGATCCTTGGATGGCTCGAAGTTCTTGAAGCAGAATCATGACACGAAAACAAGTTCAAGTAAGATCATCACTTGAAATAAGATTGTTATAGTTATAGAAATTGAACCAAAGTTTGAATATGATTATTACCTTGTATTAGAATGATAACCTAATGTAAGAAACAAAGATTTCTTGAGGTTGGATGATCACCTTACAAGATTGGAAATGAGCTAGCAAACTTGAAAGTATTCTTGATTTTATGTAACTAGAACTTGTAGAATATATGAAGAACACTTAGAACTTGAAGATAGAACTTGAGAGAGATCAATTAGATGAAGAAAATTGAAGAATGAAAGTGTTTGTAGGTGTTTTTGGTCGTTGGTGTATGGATTAGATATAAAGGATATGTAATTTTGTTTTCATGTAAATAAGTCATGAATGATTACTCATATTTTTGAAATTTTATGAGATATTTCATGCTAGTTGCCAAATGATGGTTCTCACATGTGTTAGGTAACACACATGGGCTGCTAAGAGCTGATCATTGGAGTGTATATACCAATAGTACATACATCTAAAAGCTGTGTATTGTACGAGTACGAATACGGGTGCATACGAGTAGAATTGTTGATGAAACTGAACGAGGATGTAATTGTAAGCATTTTTGTTAAGTAGAAGTATTTTGATAAGTGTATTGAAGTCTTTCAAAAGTATATAAATACATATTAAAACACTACATGTATATACATTTTAACTGAGTCGTTAAGTCATCGTTAGTCGTTACATGTAAGTGTTGTTTTGAAACCTTTAGGTTAACGATCTTGTTAAATATTGTTAACCCAATGTTTATAATATCAAATGAGATTTTAAATTATTATATTATCATGATATTATCATGTATGAATATCTCTTAATATGATATATATACATTAAATGTCTTTACAACGATAATCGTTACATATATGTCTCGTTTAAAAATCATTAAGTTAGTAGTCTTGTTTTTACATATGTAGTTCATTGTTAATATACTTAATGATATGTTTACTTATCATAGTATCATGTTAACTATATATATATATCCATATATATGTCATCATATAGTTTTTACAAGTTTTAACGTTCGTGAATCACCGGTCAACTTGGATGGTCAATTGTCTATATGAAACATATTTCAATTAATCAAGTCTTAACAAGTTTGATTGCTTAACATGTTGGAAACATTTAATCATGTAAATATCAATCTCAATTAATATATATAAACATGGAAAAGTTCGGGTCACTACACTGTTGGTGCCGGTAATGTTGCTGAAGCTGGTACATTTTGCACCATATTTTTCAAGGCTACGACCCGGGTGCGAAGCTCGTTGACTTCTTCTATTATTCCGGGATGATTGTCGGTCAAAATGAGCGGATGAATAAGGTTTAGAATTTAAGATGGTATATAATCATAGCGAGATATTCGGAAAATGAGGGTGAATGTGGTGTTTCTAATAGGTTCACCGGTAAGTGTTTCAGGTTCTTCGCCAAAAGATGAATTTGGTTGGTGGAAAGGATCGCCTTCTTCTTGTCTCTAATGATTGAGTAGACTACGAACCCATCAGATGAATTGGGGATGGCTGATTGATTGATTTATTCTAGTTACGCTGCTTTCGGAGCTGGAGTGGGACTCCATATCGGAATCCGAGGGACTTGAAGTAGTTGTGAGTTCCATTGCGTACGATTGAATAAAGGATTTTTCGATATGAAATGATTTTCGGATATCGGATGATATTCTAATTACATAGAATACCTATACATAGTACAGAAGATCCCGTAGATTACGAAGTGAATTAAGGAAACGTGTCAAATAAAGTCTACAGTAACAGATACGCTAAGATATGAATTAGCAGATTCGCTAAGATATGAATTTTGTCTATACACTATTCATGCAATCAATGCAGTAAGATGTGTCTAGACTAAGAATGATAAGCAGGTAATTTTCGACAAGAAATGATAAGCAAAATTTTGACATGCAGACCAGGTACAAGTCTAGACTTATTAATATATCCTAACAACTACTAGGCCGAAGTCCAGACTCATTAATGCATCCTAACAACTCCTAGTTAGACACACTAATTCCGACCTGGTTCGCTAAGACCACCGCTCTGATACCACATGTCATACCCCGTCCAAAATCTTCCGAACGAATACAATAACATATGGTACCATTGCGATGAACGGACTTCTATATGCCTTGAACGACTCCATGTAATGTCTTTGGAATGACTAAATGCACAGCGGAAGGTTTCTTTCATACCTGAGAATAAACATGCTTTCAAGTGTCAACAAAAAAGTTGGTGAGTTCATAGGTTTATCGTAAAACAATAAAATTCATCATTTTCATAGACCACAATATTTAAATCCTGCATGGTACAAATGGGCCCGAATCCTATACCCACCTGTAATGTACATGCTATATCTTTTAAATACAGTACATCTTTCTCGTGTACGAAACCATTTTCATAAATCATAGTAACCGTACACATATCTTGTGCGTAAAAATAACATACACATAATCTGTGTATAAAATCATTCTCTCGATATATAACATTCACATCAACTCGTGGCAATTATCATGTCCACATAATTCAATGGTGGCAATTATCATGTCCACATAATTCAATGGTGGCAATTATCATGTCCACATAATTTAATGGTGGCAATTATCATGTCCACATAATTCAATAATAATTCGCAGAACTTCTGTCTGCATAATAATTCATTCGAGGAATGTTTTTGCTTGTGTCTACCTCGTCAAACATTTATAAAAGCATTTCATGTATTCGCAGTTCAAAATATATTTCAAAAACATTTAATAAAGCAGTTGTAAAAACAACGCATGTATTCTCAATTTCAAAAGCATTTAATAAAGCAGTTGTAAAAACAACGCATGTATTCTCAGTCCCAAAAATATAAAGAGTAAAAGGGAATCAAATGAACTCACCTAATGTATTTTGTAGTAAAAATACATATGACGACATTGAACAAGTATAGGGTTGGCCTCGGATTCACGAACCTATATTATTCATATTTATATTAAAACATATAATCAAAATCGAACAAATTTATATATATTATTATTAATGATATAATTTATATATTATTAATTTATATATTTTATTATTATTATATAAAAATATAACTTTTATTATGTTATATGTATCACCTATTTTATATGTATTTATTTCATTTATTTGTTAAAATAGTAATTAAAATAATATTAGGAATGTTTAAAATAATGATAATAATATTACTAGTGTTAATAATAATGATAAATGATAACTAATACTTAAATGATAAAATTTATAATAGTAAATTCATTAATAAAGTTAATAGTAATAATAATCATAATGTTCATATTACTTTTAATCATGGTAATAATAATATTTGTAATCTTAATAATAATTAGTACTAATAACATTAATAAATAATAACAATAATAATAATAACAATAATAATAATAATGATAATAGTAATAATGATAATAATAATAATGATTATAGTAATTTACTAGTAGTAATAATAATAATAATAGAAATAGAAATAAAGTTAAGAGGATATACCCTTAATAGCTTTGAGTAAAAAGAAATGTTCCCAACGGGACTCGAACCCGTGACCTCCCATTCATTAAACATATGCCTAACCATCCGTCTATCTGTTTCACTTCTGTTTTATTTTATTTTCCATATGTATTTAACCTATTTTTCTGTTTCTTCATCTCCTTCAAATTCAACTAGTCAACCAGGGATCTTACCAACCATTTCTCATCATCATACCATCATCAATCATCATAATGATATCCATATCATCATATTCATCATCAACGGTTTTCATCATCATATAATCATTGTGATTTCTTCATCTAACCTAATTATCATTATAATCTAAGTATCCTTATATATATCCCGTATACATCCAATATTCTGGCCCAATTCAGCAGCTCACTCTAGAATCCATTAGCCCGTTTCTTAATACAAAAATGAGTTATCCTGTCGGTGAAAACAACCGCAAGAAAAGAGAAGAAAAGAAAAAAAAATTGATAGTGGGTCGGTTTTCCTCGTGTTTGTTAGCTTTGGATTCCAATCCACGTCCCCAACATATGTTGCTGTATTATTTTATCTAGTGTAATATCTTTATAGTAATATAGCATCACTTCATTCATTGCATGTTCCCCTTCATCATTATTTCGACTAATTAACACAAATGGAAACGGCCCACCCTTTAAACACGCCTAAACAATCAAAATCATATTAAACTTCAAAGTCCCACATACATAAACTAATCAACCACTATCGACCTCAATATCTGTCCAAGGGTAACCAACTTGACCCACAACAACAAAGAAATTTATTTAATTAGTCAAGTGGGAATTGTATTTGGTAGCTTTCGGCCGAAATAAAGATAAGTATCAGCACTAACAAATGCATGTCCATTTCACCTTTTCTACTTTAGCTTTATGTATTGTTTAATGCAATTATCCTTGATATATTAAGAAAGAAATAGCTGCAGGACAGGAGAGAAAGAGAACCGTAAGAATTTTGGGCTGTGAACTCGAGCAGAAATTGATATATAGCAGAAGAAATAGCGTGGCAAAGATTATAGCAGCTGCAGTAGCAGGAGACGGTTTAAAGGAAGTGGTTTGTGAGGGTTTTTGATAGTAAAGAGAATAGCAGAAGTTGCAGTTTGTAGTAAGTGCAAGGTGAGGTGGTTCTAACGGGTGATTTGAAACAGAAACAATTAAGAGAGAGAGTAGAGATGTTAGAGAGATAGAAGGTGGTGGTAGTCTTCGTGATTCAAACAGGGAACGAAGAAAGAAGAAAAGAAATATATATAAGTTGATGGTTAAATGGATTTAAAGATGGTGGGTTTCATGGTGGTTGTACATGATGAAGAAGAAAAACCAAGTGAAACAAGGTGACGGTTTAGGTGTTGGAGATGTAAAGATGATAGAGGTGATTAATAATTTGTAAGTGCTTTTTCATTTCTGTATGTGTATAAGTCTAAACTCTATATATGAGTTAAAAAGAAAAGGAACCATAGTGAGAGAGTGGTACGTTTCGCTGTATCAAAATTGGATTGCTTGTGGTATGGATTGGTTGCAGTCGACAAGGAGAATCAATCAACTTTAATCACTTCAGACAATTCGACGTTCAGAGAAGAAAAAATATAAAAGAATTTGGAAGCATACAAGAATTCTTTACAGAATTTGTTTGATAGTTGATATGGGATTCGATACGCTTATACTCAGAATCAGAAGAAAAATTAAAGAATTAAAAAGATGTACGATCTTACTAACTGAATTTGTTATCTTGTGATTGTTTGGAATAATTATGTACTGGTTTAGACAGAAGTCAACATAAGCTATAGCATGAAAACGATTGCAGTAGAATTCCATTTCATTATGTATTTGTATACGTATATATATATATATATATATATATATATATATATATATATATATATATTGTATATCGGATTACATACCAGTATATATATATGTATATAAGACGTATTTGTAAAGATTTATATGAAAGGACCCGTCCTAATCCACCTGGACGAAGTCATCAACATTTGATCCCATTGCGATGATCGGCTCCAAGTAATGTCCTTATATTGAGCAAATGCACAGCGAAAGACTTAATTCGTACCTGAGAATAAACATGCTTTAAAGTGTCAACCAAAAGGTTGGTGAGTTCATAGGTTTATCATAACAATCATTTCAATATGTTAATAGACCACAAGATTTCATAATCATAAACATAATACACTCGCAAGTGTATGTAAAGCATTCTAAGTGGTTGAGCACTTGGTAACCATACTTAACATTTAATCAACGTCGCATATTCCCTTTATTATGAAATCTCACTACACCGTACCAAGTGTAGTCACCAAAACGAAGTACTGTCCAACCGTTGAATACTGGTCGTCTAGTCCGGTTGGGGTTGTCAGGCCCGATAGATCTATCAACAGGATTCGCGTTTACAATACCCATGTAAATAGTAGTTACCAAGCTACAGGGAAATATGCCAGTGGTACAACTCAACGTAGAATATATTTTTAAGTACTTGTGTCTATTTTGTAAACATTTATAAAAGCAGCGCATGTATTCTCAGTCCAAAAATATATATTGCAAAAGCAATTAAAAAGGGAGCAAATGAAACTCACTTTTACCTTGAAGGTATTTAATTCGACTTGGTCTCCGATAGATATCACGAACCTAACCATATATATAATATATCAACATATTTTCTTTTTTAAGTAATCGTTACATATATATATATATATATATATATATATACTATTAATACGTTTAATATTTTCTTAGTCCGTAGTTAGCAGTCCGATGTTAGTGGTTCACAATTAGTTTCTTAAATAAAATAAATAAAGACCCCATCATATTCGTATTGATCAGAATTAATCTCGACCCATGGTACCATGTTGTCAAATGACGTGTTGCGTACATAAAGTACCGTGTTGTCAAATGACGTGTTGCGTACAATCATGAGGTCTTATGATTAATCTTCTCGTGTTGTTTACGGGTGGTCCTGAAATATATAAAATCAAATCATAAGTAATTATATATAAAATATCATATTAATTAGAAAAGATATGATTAATTTACTTTTTCTCCAAATATTTTCGTAGCTCAACTAGCTTCGGATATCCAATCTTGTTTTAGTCGTAGTTTATTCAATACAACTCCGTTTTTGTTGGTTCAACTTGCCACTTCCTTGGATCGAGTTAAATTTTAAGAATATGAACTGAAAATACTTTAGTTTGTATTCGAAATCATAGGTTATAGGTCAAACTTTGGTGAAACTTATGAAAGTGGTCATTTTCCATCATAAAAACAACATTTAATGATCATTTTTCTAAAAATACTTACACTTTGAGTTAAACCATGAAATTTTTATGTGTTAACATATTCATAAGAAATATCATTTTTCCAGAACATAAACTTCCAATTCAAAGTTCAAGATGGTTTTTAATTATCCAACCCAAAACAGCCCCCGGTTGCACTCCGACGACGTAGATTCAGTTTTTAAGATGTTCTTTGTAAAACCAAGTTATATCTTGTTAGGTTAGCATATTATTATGATATATTACAGGTCTTGAAGTGTTTTAAAAGTCAAGTTAGAAGAATCTATTTAGTTTACGAACAAGTTTGAAATCATTCAAACTATGTTCTTGTTGTTAAAATTTTATACCACAAAATAAGATAGCTATATGAATATGAATTGAATAAGATTATGAACAAGGTTACTACCTCAAGTTACTTGGACAAAGTTACTGCAAAATATAAGAAATAATCTTGGAATCAAAGAGTGATGGAGTTAGATCAAAAGGTTGGAAGTAAACTTCTTCAAATGGGTGGTTATTTTGATATGTTCTTGAAAGAGTTTTCTTATGGTGTTTAAGGCTTGTAATTGAAGCTAAATGATGTGGAAAATGCTTGGAGATGATCAAGTATGAAGTTAGGAGTATTTTGAGAGAGAAATGAGGGTGTAGGTATGAGAAAATGGAGTGAAGAAATGGTGTTCATTTATAAAAACGTTTTTAGTTTATAAAGAAAAAAAAAAGATTCCTAATTTTGTTTTCTTACTAATAATTCATACTACTTGACAAATTCTAGTTACCTCATATCTAGGGCAGTAATAATGTTGATTAGGATGTTGATTTGATGTGTATATACCAATAGTAAATACGTATAGAAGCTGGGTATGATACGGGTACATATACCCTAGATATACGTATAGAAATCTTGAGGAAACGGAACGAGAATTCAAATATAGCTATCTTTTGTGAATATACTTATATTGTTTTATGTATTTAAGTCCTTAAAAAGTGATTAAATAAATTATATATACGATACTTGTATAAGCATTATAGATTATAAGTATATATATCAAAGAATGTTACGTATAGTTATCGTTTTGAAAACTTAAGTTAGTAGTTTCAAAATATACTTATAACTCATTGTCATTAGTACACAATGAGATGTTAAACCATCCTTAGATCATGTTAAATATATATAAATACATATATATACACAAACGTATAATTATCGTATGTTATATAGTTCGTGATATCATCGGTCATATTGGACGGTCAAACGTTGTGTAAAACTCTTTTCAAAAACACAAGTCTCAACAATTTGGATTGCTTATCATGTTGGTATGGTTTAATTTATGTAAATATTAATCTCATAAGTATAATTTGGTCGGAAAATTTCGGGTCATTACAGTACCTACCCGTTAAAGAAATTTCGTCCCCGAAATTTGATAGAGGTTGTTATGGATAACAATAAGAAGGTTTTCATGACAAATATAAGGTGATAATGGAGTTTTATCATCATTGAGTAATGTAGATAAAACGATTCGATTATGCTAAGAATATAAATGAGACTATCGTAAAAGAGTGAGATGAGTAAAATATATTCGTCTTAACCGATGACGTAGTTATGATTGATTTCCGGGATTTAAGGGATTTAAAGAGAATCTTACGTAATAAGATTTGGTTCTTTGGTGATTAAGGAAATCAGGATCTTCTTTGATTATATGCAATAATCTGTTTCGATTGCTCTGTCGGATATTTCACTATAAATTCACCCCTTCGTTTCCTTATTTTCCACGACTCACACCTTCTATTCTTTCTCCCTTGATTCTTACTTTAAAGCATTCATCAATATGCTCCATCCAGTCCTGATTCTTGATATACTCCTAACTTTTATATCTGTCATTCTTCTTTTTCATCTACCACCAGAAGAATCTATTTACTTCTACTATACTCTTGTGTTTATAGTGTTTCTAATTCTCCCGTGTCTCTATATTGCTATCTGCATCGATATACACGGTTTGTAATTTCGGGGTTATTATCGAAGTTTATATTCTTCATTATTTTTTGGAGCTTCATGCTTTCGTTTTCTCTTCCCGACTTCGAGTCAAGCGAGTAATGGTCCGGAATTCGTAGATATGAAATTCAGAATGAACATAGCTAATGCTCTAAGAAGAAAATGGTAATAGAACGATTTTGATTTGTTAAATTACCAGAATACCCTGGAGAAGATCGAGTCATCCAGAAAAATATTCTCTTGATATGTTTAGAGATTAGATAGAATGTAAGAGTCATGTAAATGGCACATGATGACGGTACTGTGAATCATCATGCTTCATTAAAAACTCAGCATGACTTACTGTAATATAATGACGTTGATCAAGTGTCATTATATTATACTAATCCATGCTTCAGTTCCCAACACTACTTTAAAACATTCATATTTTAAACTCTAAGGTTTCAGAATTTAGAAACTAACACAGTTTCTTTTATGTTGCAGATATTACGGAGAGATAAATGATCTCAGATAAGAATAGTTGTGAAAATATTGCCAGAAATATGGAGGATATTTATAATAGAACATACGAGAATATCTTAGAATTTCTTATATCAATGGATGCTGAAGAAGATTTATCTGTGAAGGTTTAGAATGAGAAATAAGATGTTTGCTAACGATTTCAGCAGGCACAGAATCATTTAGATTCTTTGAAGGCAAACTTATTCTTTGTGATTTGTCCACGACTTTCTTCATAGTTTCGCATAATCCGCTTTTCGGTACTAAATTTTCTATCGAGCGTGAAAGGACCCGTCCTAATCCATCTGGACGAAGTCACCAACAACTGGTTCCATTACGATGATCAACTCCAAAAACTGTCTTTAAAATGAGCAAATGCACAGCGGAATGTTTCTTTCATACCTGAGAATAAACATGCTTTAAAGTGTCAACCAAAAGGTTGGTGAGTTCATTAGTTTAGCATAAATAATCATTTCATAATTTTAATAGACCACAAGATTTCATAATTCCATTTCTCATACACATACGTCCCATGCATAGAGACAAAAATATCATTCGTATGGATTGAACACCTGGTAACCGACATTGACAATTACATATAAGAATATCCCCATCATTCCGGGATCCTCCATCGGACATGATATAAATTTCGAAGTACTAAAGCATCCGGTACTTTGAATGGGGCTTGTTGGGCCCGATAGATCTATCTTTAGAGTTCGCGTCAATTAGGGTGTCTGTTCCCTAATTCTTAGATTACCAGACTTAATAAAAAGAGGCATATTCAGTTTCGATCATTCAACCATAGAACGTAATTTCGATTACTCGTGTCTATTTCGTAAAACAGTTATAAAAGTTGCGCATGTATTCTCAGCCCAAAAATGTAAAGAGTAAAAGGGAGCAAATGAAACTCACCTAATGTATTTTGTAGTAAAAATACATAGAACGACATTGAACAAGTATAGGGTTGGCCTCGGATTCACGAACCTATATCATTTGTATGTATATTAAAACATATAATTGAAATCTTAAAATTTCATTCATAAATATATAATATTTGTATATATTTTGTTGTTATATTTATACTAGATTCCATTTTAAAAATATATACTAAATTTTATATCTTAAATTATATGTTGCATAGATTTATTTTGTATATGTATTAAAGTGACTAATATAGTTATTTTGATATCTATATATATTTAGTACTATATTAAAAATACTTAATTTATTGTATGTAATTTTTTATTTATATGTAATGTTAATATGATTTATATATAGAATATTAATATATGTAAATAAGATATTTTATGTACAAGATATTTACTTGTTTTAAAAAATGATAGTTTTGTTAATAACATTTGTAAATACAATGATAATACTAATTTTTAATGATAATAATAAATTTAATATGATAGCTATAGTAATACTTAACTTACAATAATAATAATAATATTAATAATAATCCTAATCATAATAATACTTATATCATTAATAACGATAATGATATTACTCTTAGTTTGATTAATGATATCGATACTTCTAAATATGTTGATTTTAATAATAATGATAATATTAATAATGTTAATAATATCAATTATGATAAAAATAATGATAATCCTTTATAATACTAGTAGTAGTAATGATAACTAATAATAACAATACTAGTATCAATAATAATAATATTTAATATTAATAATCATACTAATAATATGTTTTAATTAATAATACTACTAATAATAATAACAATTAAATTAATGACAATACAATTTATAATAATTAAAACAAGAATAATAATAACAATGATACTAATAATAATAATAATAAAAGTAATAAAAATAAAATGATTAGAAAACTACCTTTAAAAGCCATTTAAAATAATAAAACTGCACCGAGCCGGGCTTGAACCCGTGACCTCCCGAATACCCTCAAACACCCCTTACCACCCAGCCATATCTGTCTTTCTGAAATTCTACCAACCCGTATTTATTTAACCATATCTATCTGTTCCTCATTTCCTCTTCATCTTCATCAAGGATACATTCGACCAGTGCCAAAAATCCAGTAACGATTTCATTACATCTAAGCCTAATTAAACTCCCCAATATATTTAGAGTTAACCATTAACAAGAAATTTCAATAATATAAAACGAAAAAAAAATAAAAATAAAAAATAAAAAGACTGCACTGCAGTCGCTGTTTTTAAAGAAAGACAAAAAAAACGATTTTGATTTTAAGCAAGTTATACACAAAGATTATAACACAAACAATGTTTCAAATCACCTCTATAACTTATACAATTTATCAATTTAACTCAAATTGAAACCGGAACCTCGAATTTGGCTGAAGAACAAAGATTGACTTTTAGAAAAAATAAGTTTGACTCGCAAATTAAAATTAGATAGATAAAATTGGACCTTTATAATTTGCAGATAGTTCAAATGAAAGATTCCTAACAGTTTTGCATTTCCAGATTTTTCTAATTCATTAGAATTCGTGCTCTTGTAATTTTGAAGCTGATAACAGGGAACCGACGGGTTTCAATTGACTTTTTAATTTAATTCTACAGCTTGCAGTGATTTATAATTGTTATATGATATTGGTAGTGAATAATTGGATGGTTTTTCAATAATAAGAAACAATTCCTTGATTTAAAGCTTGAAGAGTCGACAGAATTGACAGACAGGCAAACAAAAAAAAATAATAATAAAAAAAATAAGAGCTTTGTATCTATCTGTAACAGAATTTGGATTTATGCTATTGTTTGGGATCACTGGAAATCAATCATAGATAGTAAGTAGCATATAAAATAGTTAGACAGCTAATTATAACAAATTGGATCCTTTTTTTTTTCTTCTTAATTTTTAAATATAAAACTTAATTTTAATAATAATAATCCTATTTACAATTAATAATAAAAATACAGAATATTATTAATAATAATAACATACTAATATTAATAATAATATTAACAATTCAAATAATAGTAATAATTATTTTAATAATAATAATGCTACTATTAATAACAATAAATAATAATGTTTCTGATAAACATTATAAAAAAATGATAAAGATAATTATAATGATATAATTAATATTACTAATGATAAGAATAATAATTCGTATTATTAAATAATAGAAATTATATATATATAAAATTATAATAGTAATACTATACTAGTTTGCACATATCGAATTTCATATTAGTGTTATATTATTATTAATATTGATATTGATATTTATTTTAATAGTAATGAAAGTAAGAATATTTAATAATCATATTAATAACTTTTTATTAAATTTTCATTATTTATACATTATACACATGTTACAATAATTAGAAATCATATATAGTCATGATAATATCATACATATATTTCTTTTAACAGTAATTTAGTTACTCAACTTATTATTTTTACATTTTTAATTCTAATTGATTAAATGTATCTTATTAATTCAAATTATTATATATATATATATATACATATATATATATATATATATATATATATATATATATATATATATATATATATATATATATATATATATATATATATATATATATATATATATATATATATATATATATATATGTATATATATATATATATATACTTTTGTTTATATTTTTATAATTAACATTTATTATATACCCTTACATATATATAAATATATATATACTTATTTATCTATACTAATTGTTCATGAATCGTCAGGAATAGTCAAATGTCAACCGAATCCATATAAATAGTTCAAAGGTCAAATGTATGTACGAACACAGTTCATAGTTTATGAGACTTCAACCTTACAAACTTTGCTTATCATGTCGGAAACATATAAAGATTAAAGTTTAAATTTGATCTGAAATTCCCGGGTCATCACAGTACCTACCCGTTAAAGAAATTTCGTCCCGAAATTTGAGTGAGGTGGTCATGGCTAACAATGAAAATGTTTTCATGACGAATATGAGTTGATAAATAGAGTTTTATCATCATTGAGTAATATGGATAAAATAATTCGGTTACTTGAAGCGTATGAGTGAAGCCATCGTAAAAGTTTGAAATAGGAAAAATAAAGATTTGTCTTGACTTTTGACAGAGTCATGATTGAATTCCGAAATTCAAGAGATTTAAAAAGAAATCTATGAAATCTATAAGATATGATTTTTTTTTCTGGATTTATGGAGATTAAGATCTTTTTAATTAAATGCGATCATTTGTCTCGATTGTTCTGTCAGGTATTTCACTATAAATGAACTTCTTGCGTTCCATTATTTTCACCATTCCAATACTTTCTTTCTTAGTTCGTACATCCAATGGATTGTGAAAATGCTTAATCCAGTCTTAATCCTTGATATTTTCCTAGTTATAATTTCTGTCATCCTTCTTTTCATTCTTCCACCAGAAAAATCTGTTTACTTCCACTATCGCCTTGGGGGTGATACTATTCTTAATTATACCGTGTCTTTATATTGCTATTCGTATTAATATCCACGATTTGTAATTTATGTGTTGTTATCGGGCTTTATATCTTCCCTTATACTTCGAAGTCCTTGCTTCTGTTTTCTATAATCATTGTCATCCCCAGTTAATACTCCCTCCTATTTGCTACGATTTATACTCCAATTTCTATTTCGGAGCTTTGTCCCTTCGTTTGTTCTTTTTGCGATTGGGCATCTCTTGTAATGGTCCAGAATTCGCAGATACATGTTTCAGAATGAATATTGTTAATGTCTTAAGAAAGAAACGGTAATAGCACAATTTGACTTGTCAAATTACCAGAATTCGAGGAAAGATAGGACTATCAAGAAAATATGTTCTTGATATGTTTGGAGATTAGATAGAATGTAAAAATCGTGTAACATGGCACATGATGACGTTATGGTCTGTAAATCATCACGTTTCATTAAAAACTCAGCATGACTTACTGTAATATAATCACGTTGATCAAGTGTCATTATATTATACTAACTCATGCATCAGTTCCCAATATTATTTCAATAACATTCACATTTTAAGGTCGAAAGTTACAGAATATAGAAACTAACAGTTTCTATATGATGTAACACTGATAGCACGAAGAGATTAATGATTTCAGATAAGAATAGTTATGAAAATATTTTCAGAAAATATGGAGGATATTTATAATGAAAAAAAATACGATGATATCTTGGAATTTCTAATATCGATGAATGATGAAGAAGATTTATCCGTAAAGGTTTAGATTCGGAAGCAAGGTATTCGCTAAAGATTTCATCAGAAACAGAATCATTTGGATTCTTTGAAGTCAAACTTATTCTTCGTGATTTGACCACGGCTTCCCTTATAGTTTCGCATAATTCGCTTTTTGGTACTAAATTTTCTATTGAATGTTTCCAATATAATGATACACAGGAAGCACGTAGAGGTATATAATTTCGGACGAGAATATTTATGAAAGTATCCTCAGAAATATTGAAGATATTGATGATGATATTTTGAAATTTCTAAGTTCGATGGTTGATGGAGAAAGATTTTCCGCAAGATTTTAACATAACTTCGGAGTAAGATATTCTCTAAAGATTTCATTGGATCCAGAATTACCTGGATTCTTTGAATTTAGGGTATGTTACTTGTATTTCTCCTTGGTTTCCTTTATGGTTAGCTCAATCTGCTTTTCAGTACCAAATTTTCTATCGAGCGTTCCTAACACTCCCTTCTTTATCATCAAACTTTTGGCCGTTTAGACCATCTACAATTTTTCTGTTTCCTCTGCATTTAATGCTACGATATCTGAATCATCGGTTATCAATCCGAGGTGGTTTCAGGAGAATTGTGTTTTTAGATGATTAAACGCTGATGGTAATATGGTGTAATATAAAAGGTTCCCTGATAACAATAAAAGAGCACGCATACATATCAAGGTTATAATAAGGTTGTTTCGAATGAAGGGTCAAAATTGTCTTGCTGGAGCTGTGGCAAAATTGACTATTTTGAAGAAGAACTGCAAGGTTGTATTGGGTAATAATAACACTAAAGGAATTAGCACAACTACATGTTAAATGTTTACTCAATTTCTGAGAGTTTTTCAGGTGCATAACTATATACATAAGTTCTTTCTTTCCGTAGATAAAGTGCGGTTGCTTCATCCTATCGATTGAGGTGTTTTCAAGAATCATGAAAGGTTTTAACGTTGATTGTATTCGTCGAGATACAATGAGGTTTAAGAAGAAATCAAGTGGCAAACTTGAAGAAATGTTTAGTTTCATATGTTATAATCAATATTTTAATTCATTTTAATTGTCCAATGTTGATAGTCCGCAGTTGACAATTCAATAATTCATATATAATTATATATATAATATTCGAATTAATACGTATCGTGACCCGTATACGTCTCAGACTCGATCACAACTCAAAGTATATATATTATTTGAGAATCAACCTCAACCTTGTATAGAGAACTCGATCATTACTGCATATAGAGTGTCTATGGTGATTTCAAATAATATATATTGATGCGTCGATATGATATGTCAAAACCTTGTATACGTGTCCCGATATTTAAAGTGCATAAAATAAATACAGAAATTAAATGACCATAAATAAAATGCGTAAAGTAAATAACAGAAATTAAATGACAATAATTAAAATTGCGATAATTAAATTTTATAAAATAAATTGCGATAAATAAATTGCGATAATTAAATGGTAATACGGAATTAACAGTTAGCTAGGAACAGTTAGCTAGGGTTTTGTTAGCGTGAATTCTTAACAAAATTTCATATTGTTAATTAGTCTGTTTCTAACCAATTTTTATTGTGTCCATTTTTCTTCATTATGCCACTTGTTGGATTCTGATATGTCAAAATCCTAATAGGAAATTGAATTTGAATGAAAATAGTTATTCTTTGGTGAACGGATATGTATATCGGTGGATGTAAGTAGGATAGTATATGACTGTTGAAACAGATTCGAAGAACGTACAATGTAACTTATTAATGTGAAATTTAAATATTTCTCGAGTATTACCTAACCGTTAAAATATTTTCACCATTAACAGTTTGTACAAGAGAATTTTTAATTACAATCTTTATGAAAACATATATACATATATATTTTCTTCAGATGTATACATGGATTTAATGAGTTAATATGATATTAAACTCATTTGCTTTTCGGTTGGAACTAGAATAAATAATCTCTAAAACTTTAGAGATTACATATTCGCCATGTCGAACGAAGATAAATGAGGTAGAATGATACGTAGAACGAAGATCATACTCAAAGTACAGACGATGATATTGAAGCATGGATTGTTGATGGTACCGGTGCTGTAATTGATTGTACTGTTGGTGCCGGTGATGTTGCTGAAGCTGGTACATTTTGCACCATATTCTCCGAATTGATTATTCGAGCGCAAAGTTCGTTGACTTATTACTCCAGGATGATTGTCGATCGGAATGAGCGAATGAATAAGATCTAAAATTGTGGATAGAATATAATCGTTGTGGGATATCCGGGCAATGAGGGTGAATATGGTGTTTCGAATAGATTCGCTGGTAAGTGCTTCAGGTTCTTCACTAAGAGGTGAATTCGATTGGTGGAAAGGATCGCCTGTTGTTCGTCTCCATCGGTTAAGTCGACTACGAACCCATCAGATGAATTGAATGATTCATTCTGGTGACATTGCTTTCGGAGCTTAGGTGAAACTCCTTATCAAAATAGCTGTCGGAAATCCGAGGGACTCGATCTAGTTGAAGGATTCATCTCGTACGATCGGATGAAGGATTTTCGATAAGAAATAGATTATGAGATGTAGATTAGTACCCTGCAATACATAATTTACATATGCATATATAATACTAAAATCCCGTAAGTTACGGAGGAATCTACAGAAAATGTCAGGCAAAGTTTACAATAACAGATACGCTATGATTTGAATTAGCAGATATGCTAAGGTATGAATTTTTGTCTATACACTATTCATGCAGTCAATGCAATAAGATGTGTCTAGACTAAGAATAATAAGCAGATAATTTACTAAGGATGATAAACAAATGATATCTGACAAAAATGATAAGCAAAACTTTTGACATGCAGACACGGTCGAAGTCCAGACTCACTAATGCATCCTAACGACTTATCAGTTAGACACACTAATGCAGACCCGGTTCACTAAGACCACCGCTCTGATACCAACTGAAAGGACCCGTCCTAATCCATCTGGACGAAGTCACCAACAACTGGTTCCATTACGATGATCGACTCCAAAAACTGTCTTTAAAATGAGCAAATGCACAGCAGAATGTTTCTTTCATACCTGAGAATAAACATGCTTTAAAGTGTCAACCAAAAGGTTGGTGAGTTCATTAGTTTAGCATAAATAATCATTTCATAATTTTAATAGACTACAAGATTTCATAATTCCATTTCTCATAAACATACGTCCCATGCATAGAGACAAAAATATCATTCGTATGGATTGAACACCTGGTAACCGACATTCACAATTACATATAAGAATATCCCCATCATTCCGGGATCCTCCATCGGACATGATATAAATTTCGAAGTACTAAAGCATCCGGTACTTTGAATGGGGCTTGTTGGGCCCGATAGATCTATCTTTAGAGTTCGCGTTAATTAGGGTGTCTGTTCCCTAATTCTTAGATTACCAGACTTAATAAAAAGAGGCATATTCAGTTTCGATCATTCAACCATAGAACGTAATTTCGATTACTCGTGTCTATTTCGTAAAACAGTTATAAAAGTTGCGCATGTATTCTCAGCCCAAAAATGTAAAGAGTAAAAGGGAGCAAATGAAACTCACCTAATGTATTTTGTAGTAAAAATACATAGAACGACATTGAACAAGTATAGGGTTGGCCTCGGATTCACGAACCTATATCATTTGTATGTATATTAAAACATATAATTGAAATCTTAAAATTTCATTCATAAATATATAATATTTGTATATATTTTGTTGTTATATTTATACTAGATTCCATTTAAAAATATATACTAAATTTTATATCTTAAATTATATGTTGCATAGATTTATTTTGTATATGTATTAAAGTGACTAATATAGTTATTTTGATATCTATATATATTTAGTACTATATTAAAAATACTTAATTTATTGTATGTAATTTTTTATTTATATGTAATGTTAATATGATTTATATATAGAATATTAATATATGTAAATAAGATATTTTATGTACAAGATATCTACTTGTTTTAAAAAATGATAGTTTTGTTAATAACATTTGTAAATACAATGATAATACTAATTTTTAATGATAATAATAAATTTAATATGATAGCTATAGTAATACTTAACTTACAATAATAATAATAATATTAATAATAATCCTAATTATAATAATACTTATATCATTAATAACGATAATGATATTACTCTTAGTTTGATTAATGATATCGATACTTCTAAATATGTTGATTTTAATAATAATGATAATATTAATAATATCAATTATGATAAAAATAATGATAATCCTTTATAATACTAGTAGTAGTAATGATAACTAATAATAACAATACTAGTATCAATAATAATAATATTTAGTATTAATAATCATACTAATAATATGTTTTAATTAATAATACTACTAATAATAATAACAATTAAATTAATGACAATACAATTTATAATAATTAAAACAAGAATAATAATAACAATGATACTAATAATAATAATAATAAAAGTAATAAAAATAAAATGATTAGAAAACTACCTTTAAAAGCCATTTAAAATAATAAAACTGCACCGAGCCGGGCTTGAACCCGCGACCTCCCGAATACCCTCAAACACCCCTTACCACCCAGCCATATCTGTCTTTCTGAAATTCTACCAACCCGTATTTATTTAACCATATCTATCTGTTCCTCATTTCCTCTTCATCTTCATCAAGGATACATTCGACCAGTGCCAAAAATCCAGTAACGATTTCATTACATCTAAGCCTAATTAAACTCCCCAATATATTTAGAGTTAACCATTAACAAGAAATTTCAATAATATAAAACAAAAAAAAAATAAAAATAAAAAATAAAAAGACTGCACTGCAGTCGCTGTTTTTAAAGAAAGACAAAAAAAACGATTTTGATTTTAAGCAAGTTATACACAAAGATTATAACACAAACAATGTTTCAAATCACTTCTATAACTTATACAATTTATCAATTTAACTCAAATTGAAACCGGAACCTCGAATTTGGCTGAAGAACAAAGATTGACTTTTAGAAAAAATAAGTTTGACTCGCAAATTAAAATTAGATAGATAAAATTGGACCTTTATAATTTACAGATAGTTCAAATGAAAGATTCCTAACAGTTTTGCATTTCCAGATTTTTCTAATTCATTAGAATTCGTGCTCTTGTAATTTTGAAGCTGATAACAGGGAACCGATGGGTTTCAATTGACTTTTTAATTTAATTCTACAGCTTGCAGTGATTTATAATTGTTATATGATATTGGTAGTGAATAATTGGATGGTTTTTCAATAATAAGAAACAATTCCTTGATTTAAAGCTTGAAGAGTTGACAGAATTGACAGACAGGCAAACAAAAAAAATAATAATAAAAAAATAAGAGCTTTGTATCTATCTGTAACAGAATTTGGATTTATGCTATTGTTTGGGATCACTGGAAATCAATCATAGATAGTAAGTAGCATATAAAATAGTTAGACAGCTAATTATAACAAATTGGATCCTTTTTTTTCTTCTTAATTTTTAAATATAAAACTTAATTTTAATAATAATAATCCTATTTACAATTAATAATAACAATACAGAATATTATTAATAATAATAACATACTAATATTAATAATAATATTAACAATTCAAATAATAGTAATAATTATTTTAATAATAATAATGCTACTATTAATAACAATAAATAATAATGTTTCTGATAAACATTATAAAAAAATGATAAAGATAATTATAATGATATAATTAATATTACTAATGATAAGAATAATAATTTGTATTATTAAATAATAGAAATTATATATATATAAAATTATAATAGTAATACTATACTAGTTTGCACATATCGAATTTCATATTAGTGTTATATTATTATTAATATTGATATTGATATTTATTTTAATAGTAATGAAAGTAAGAATATTTAATAATCATATTAATAACTATTTATTAAATTTTCATTATTTATACATTATACACATGTTACAATAATTAGAAATCATATATAGTCATGATAATATCATACATATATTTCTTTTAACAGTAATTTAGTTACTCAACTTATTATTTTTACATTTTTAATTCTAATTGATTAAATGTATCTTATTAATTCAAATTATTATATATATATATATATATATATATATATATATATATATATATATATATATATATATATATATGTATATATATATGTATATATATATATGTATATATATATATATGTGTATATATATATATATATATATATACTTTTGTTTATATTTTTATAATTAACATTTATTATATACCCTTACATATATATAAATATATATATATACTTATTTATCTATACTAATTGTTCGTGAATCGTCAGGAATAGTCAAATGTCAACCGAATCCATATAAATAGTTCAAAGGTTAAATGTATGTACGAACACAGTTCATAGTTTATGAGACTTCAACCTTACAAACTTTGCTTATCATGTCGGAAACATATAAAGATTAAAGTTTAAATTTGATCGGAAATTCCCGGGTCATCACAGAGCGTTCCTAACACTCCTTTCTTTATCATCAAACTTTTGGCCATTAAGATCATCTACAACATGCTGCTTCAGGAGAATTGTGTTTTTAGAATGATTAATCGCTGATGGTAATATTGTGGAATATAAAAGGTTCCCCAGTAACAATAAAGAGTATGCATATATATCGCGGTTATAATAAAGTTGTTTCGGATGAAAAGTCGGAGTTGACTTGCCGGAGCTGTGACAAAATTAGCTACTTTGGAAAGGGATTGCAAAACGATCTTTGGTAATAACAATGTCAAAGGAACTAGAAGAGATACGTGTCAAACGTTTACTCAGTATCTGAGGATTTTTCAGGTGCATAACTATATGCATCAATCTTTTCTTCCGTAGATGAAGTGCGGTTGGTTTATCCTCTCGATTGAGGTGTTTTTAAGATTCATGATAGATTTGAACGCTGATTGTAATCGTCGAGATACAATGAGGTTTAAGATGAAATCAAGTAGCAATCTTGAAGAAATGTTTAGTTTCATATGTTATAATCAATATTTTAATTCATTTTAATTGTCCAATGTCATTAGTCCACAGTCGATAGTCCACAGTTACAGTCCAATAATTCATATATAGTTTAATATATAATATACAAATTAATTAATATGTGTCGTGACCCGTATACCTCTCAGACTCGATCACAACTCAAACTATATATATTATTGTAGAATCAACCTCAACCCTGTATAGAGAACTCGATCATTACTGCATATAGAGTGTCTATGGTCATTCCAAATAATATATATAGATGCGTCGATATGATATGTCAAAACATTGTATACGTGTCCCGATATTTAAAGTGCGTAAAATAATTACAGAAATTAAATGACGATAAATAAAAGTGAGATAATTAAATTGCGATAAATAAACTGCGATAAATAAAATGTAATCAGTTAGCTAGGAACAGTTAGCTGGAACAGTTAGCGTGGATTCTTACCAAAATTTTTCATAGTTAATTTGTTTGTTTCTAATAGATTTTATTTTGTCATATGTTTTCTTCATATGCCACTTGTTGGATTCTGGGAAGTCAAAATCCAAATATGAAATTGAATGAAAATGGTTATTCTGCGGTGAACGGATACGTATATCGGTGGTTGTAAGTAGGATAGTAAATGACTTTTGAATCAGCTTCGACGAATGTACAATGTAACTTATTAAGATGAAATCTAATTATTCCTCGAGTATTACCTACCCGTTAAAAAAAAATTTCACCATTAATATTTTGTACAAAAGAACTTTTAATTACAATCTTTATGAAAACATATATACATATATATTTTCTTCAGATGAAATCATGAATTTAATGAGTTAATATGATATTAATCTCATTTGCTTTTCGGTTTGAGCTAGAATAAGAAATCTCTAAAACTTTTTGAAACCACATATTCTTCGCAGAATATCAATGAAGTTATGGATCAATACTTCATCGTTCATTATTGGTGGTACTCCTTGGTATCTATGGTGCGTATGATGTTGATGTTTGTGGGACAGATTATGATGTCGAGACGTGTGATGCGGATGTTGTTTGTTAGTGGTGATGATGGTATTGTTGATGTTATTGATGGTGGTGCTGATTATACTGCTGGTGCTGCTGCTGGTGTCTGCAACCTTCGCACCATGTTCTCCAAAGCCGTCACGCGAGCGCGAAGTTCGTTAACTGCTGCTAGTACACCGGGATAATTGGCGGTTGGAGCGAGCGAATGAACAAGATTTGTAATATGGGATAGTATATAATCGTGATGAGATACTCTAGAAATGAGAGAGAAAATGGTGTTTCGAATAGGTTCGCCGGTAAGTGCTTCAGGTTCATCGCCAAGAGGGCAATTTGGTGGATGGAATGGATCACCTTCTTCTTGTCTCCAGTGATTTAGTATATTACGAAGCCATCCCTAATTCATCCAGAATAGATGATGGGAAATTGTTTGATCCATTCCGGTGACGCTGCTTTCGAAGCCCGAATGGAAATCCATATCGGCATAACTATCAGAATCTGAAGAATTCGAACTAGATGCGGAATCCATCTTGTATAATGGGGAAAATGAATTTTTGGTATGGAATAGATTATAGGAGTTAGATTTGGTACTCTTCAATACATAATTTACATATGTATATATAATACCAAAATCCCGTAAATTACGGAGAATCTTTGAAAAGATATCAGTCAAAGTTCGCAATAACAGATATGCTAAGATAAGAATTCGTCTATACACTATCAATGCAGTAAATGCAGTAAAACGTGTCTAGACTTATGAATGATAAGCAGGTAATTTTCTAAGGATGATAAGCAGATGATTTCTGACTAGAAATGATAAGCAAAACTTTTGACATGTAGACACGGTCGAAGTCCAGACTCATTAATGCATCCTAACAACTACTAGTTAGACACACTAATGCAAGACCTGGTTTGCTACGACCACCGCTCTGATACCAACTGAAAGGACCCGTCCTAATCCACCTGGACGAAGTCATCAACATTTGGTCCCATTGCGATGATCAGCTCCAAGTAATGTCCTTATATTGAGCAAATGCACAGCGAAAGACTTAATTCGTACCTGAGAATAAACATGCTTTAAAGTGTCAACCAAAAGGTTGGTGAGTTCATAGGTTTATCATAACAATCATTTCAATATGTTAATAGACCACAAGATTTCATAATCATAAACATAATACACTCGCAAGTGTATGTAAAGCATTCTAAGTGGTTGAGCACTTGGTAACCATACTTAACATTTAATCAACGTCGCATATTTCCTTTATTATGAAATCTCACTACACCGTACCAAGTGTAGTCACCAAAATGAAGTACTGTGCAACCGTTGAATACTGGTCGTCTAGTCCGGTTGGGGTTGTCAGGCCCGATAGATCTATCAACAGGATTCGCGTTTACAATACCCATGTAAATAGTAGTTACCAAGCTACAGGGAAATATGCCAGTGGTACAACTCAACGTAGAATATAATTTTAAGTACTTGTGTCTATTTTGTAAACATTTATAAAAGCAGCGCATGTATTCTCAGCCCAAAAATATATATTGCAAAAGCAATTAAAAAGGGAGCAAATGAAACTCACTTTTACCTTGAAGGTATTTAATTCGACTTGGTCTCCGATAGATATCACGAACCTAACCATATATATAATATATCAACATATTTTCTTTTTTAAGTAATCGTTACATATATATATATACTATTAATACTTTTAATATTTTCTTAGTCCGTAGTTAGCAGTCCGATGTTAGTGGTTCACAATTAGTTGCTTAAATAAAATAAATAAAGACCCCATCATATTCGTATTGATCAGAATTAATCTCGACCCATGGTACCATGTTGTCAAATGACGTGTTGCGTACATAAAGTACCGTGTTGTCAAATGACGTGTTGCGTACAATCATGAGGTCTTATGATTAATCTTCTCGTGTTGTTTACGGGTGGTCCTGAAATATATAAAATCAAATCATAAGTAATTATATATAAAATATCATATTAATTAGAAAAGATATGATTAATTTACTTTTTCTTCAAATATTTTCATAGCTCAACTAGCTTCGGATACCCAATCTTGTTTTAGTCGTAGTTTCTTCAATACAACTCCGTTTTTGTTGGTTCAACTTGCCACTTCCTTGGATCGAGTTAAATTTTAAGAATATGAACTGAAAATACCTTAGTTTGTATTCGAAATCATAGGATATAGGTCAAACTTTGGTGAAACTTATGAAAGTGGTCATTTTCCATCATAAAAACAACATTTAATGATCATTTTTCTAAAAATACTTACACTTTGAGTTAAACCATGAAATTTTTATGTGTTAACATATTCATAAGAAATATCATTTTTCCAGAACATAAACTTCCAATTCAAAGTTCAAGATGGTTTTTAATTATCCAACCCAAAACAGCCCCCGGTTGCACTCCGACGACGTAGATTCAGTTTTTAAGATGTTCTTTGTAAAACCAAGTTATATCTTGTTAGGTTAGCATATCATTATGATATATTACAGGTCTTGAAGTGTTTTAAAAGTCAAGTTAGAAGGATCTATTTAGTTTACGAACAAGTTTGAAATCATTCAAACTATGTTCTTGTTGTTAAAATTTTATACCACAAAATAAGATAGCTATATGAATATGAATTGAATAAGATTATGAACAAGGTTACTACCTCAAGTTACTTGGACAAAGTTACTGCAAAAGATAAGAAATAATCTTGGAATCAAAGAGTGATGGAGTTAGATCAAAAGGTTGGAAGTAAACTTCTTCAAATGGGTGGTTATTTTGATATGTTCTTGAAAGAGTTTTCTTATGGTGTTTAAGGCTTGTAATTGAAGCTAAATGATGTGGAAAATGCTTGGAGATGATCAAGTATGAAGTTAGGAGTATTTTGAGAGAGAAATGAGGGTGTAGGTATGAGAAAATGGAGTGAAGAAATGGTGTTCATTTATAAAAACGTTTTTAGTTTATAAAGAAAAAAAAGGATTCCTAATTTTGTTTTCTTACTAATAATTCATACTACTTGACAAATTCTAGTTACCTCATATCTAGGGTAGTAATAATGTTGATTAGGATGTTGATTTGATGTGTATATACCAATAGTAAATACGTATAGAAGCTGGGTATGATACGGGTACATATACCCTAGATATACGTATAGAAATCTTGAGGAAACGGAACGAGAATTCAAATATAGCTATCTTTTGTGAATATACTTATATTTTTTTATGTATTTATGTCCTTAAAAAGTGATTAAATACATTATATATACGATACATGTATAAGCATTATAGATTATAAGTATATATATCAAAGAATGTTACGTATAGTTATCGTTTTGAAAACTTAAGTTAGTAGTTTCAAAATATACTTATAACTCATTGTCATTAGTACACAATGAGATGTTAAACCATCCTTAGATCATGTTAAATATATATAAATACATATATATACACAAACGTATAATTATCGTATGTTATATAGTTCGTGATATCATCGGTCATATTGGACGGTCAAACGTTGTGTAAAACTCTTTTCAAAAACACAAGTCTCAACAATTTGGATTGCTTATCATGTTGGTATGGTTTAATTTATGTAAATATTAATCTCATAAGTATAATTTGGTCAGAAAATTTCGGGTCATTACATTATATCATGTATCTGTCTATGTAAATCATCAGTATATTTATTTATATAACTGTTTTCATATATCT
The DNA here is from genome assembly GCF_046630445.1 of Rutidosis leptorrhynchoides. Taxonomy (NCBI): domain Eukaryota; kingdom Viridiplantae; phylum Streptophyta; class Magnoliopsida; order Asterales; family Asteraceae; genus Rutidosis; species Rutidosis leptorrhynchoides. The sequence goes on along the minus strand of NC_092334.1, from coordinate 372,788,230 downwards.
GTGTAAAATTTATAATTTTTGGAAATTAATAATTTTAACTATATTATTACTAATAATAATATTATTTAATATTATTAATATTCTAGATAAATGAAATAGTAATAATAAAGGATGAATAATAATATTAATAATTCTAATAATTATATTAATAATAATAGTAATTAATAATAAAACTAATAATTATAAAATTGATTATTTGAATAAGTTTAACGATAATAATCTTAATACAATGATAACAATAATATTAATAATGCTAATAATAACATTACTTATAATAATGTTAATATTGTTGTTGCTATTACTAATATTAATAATAATACTTTTGCATATTAAATTTTCCCTTTCATTTTTAAAAATGATAATACATATATTGGTATTATCATTATTAATATATATAGATATATATATATACACATATTTATTAACAACAATTGGTTCGTGAATCGTCGAAAGTAGTCAAAGGGTAATTGATTACATGAATATAGTTTCAAACTTTTCGAGACTCGACATTACAGATTTTGCTTATCGTGTCGGAAACGTATAAAGATTAAAGTTTAAATTTGGTCGGAAATCTCCGGGTCGTCACAGATAAGCTGAAAGTAAAGCATATAGAAATCTAACAGATACCTAGAACAGTTGATATGACTTAACCCTAAGGTAACAATCAAACAAGAACATGCAATAGAAGTGGGTCACACAGTTAAGACACTAACTAGATATTAATGGCTCCTAAGAGGTCTCATTGGAATAACTAATATGCATACTAGGTCATTCATTTCTCAATTTGTAAGTTCTGTGTCCTGAAAGCGCATTAGATGCCTCTCGGGAACACTGACCATGTCGAGTTCATAGAATCTTCAGGCATTGTATAAACAAGGGTCTTAATCCTATGAAGTAGCTTGGTTTATATAGATGGATAAGTCCTGATCACAACTTAGGTTGGTCAATCATCAAGATATTAGCATACAAACCTATCGGGGTTACAGATTCAGCATAACAATAGTAATCGTACTAATTTAATATAACTACGCTAACCCAAACTTCTATCATGGAAACATACAGATTAATTAAGACAACATGGTAATATCAAAATGCTTATTTAAACATAAATGATAACAGTACATGTTTAAATAAAAAGACATACGTTTTGGATAAAAACCTGAAAAAAGGCTAAAGAAATCTGCCCGAGATCGTAGTGACTCGCCAGAATATTCTCCGAAAAATAAAAGCTAAGCCAGCTACTACTAAAAACTAACTAATAAATTGAAAATTAAATTGAAATAAAAATTGAGTGTGTGTTGAAAATGAGCCCAAATGTCCCTATTTATAGGAAAAATCTGGCTGGAAACGGCTGGCAAGCCGTTCTGGCAAGCCGGCGCCTATGCCCGGTGTGGGTGCCCGTTTTTGAGCAAGCCGGTGCTAGTGGACGGTGTGGTTGCCCGTTCCTTGGCTGATCTGGCAGGTCGGCCCAGATGGCAGGCCGTTTGGCAAGCCGGCACGGAAAGCCATTTCTGGTGGTGGTTTACCTGATTTTCTTGGATCGTCTTGCTTGTTCTTGGACCGTAACTTGGTTTCCAGGGTCGTAACTTGTCTTTCACCATTTTTGCTCTAGAATCTTCGTTTTAGATCCGTTTTACTTGATTCTTTTTGTATCACCTTTGTAATTACTTAATCTACAAAATTAACCGATAACGCGATTATTTTGGCAATTAAGTTTGGAACTTTATTGATTTAGGGCTTAATATCGGGGTAAAAATGTGACTTTTTGGCCGATATCAAGAGTCTTCCATTAACATACTTTGTTAGAATGTCTGCTAGCTGGTCTTCAGATCTGACAGATAGAAGAGAGATTATTTATGCCCTGAGTTTTTCTTTGATGAAGTGTCTGTCTATTTCAATGTGTTTAGTACGATCGTGTTGAACTGGGTTTTTTGAGATTGCAATTGTTGCTTCGTTATCACATATGATTTTGATGTAGTCTTGAGGAGGAAAACCAATTTCGGTTAGAAGTTTATTTATCCACAATGCTTCGCGGCGATTCATCTAAATTCGGTTCCGGCACTTGAAAGTGAAACAACCTTTTTTTTCTTACTTCTCCAATTAACGAGTTTTCCACCAACGAGGGCAAAGTATCCTGATGTTGATTTTCTATTTCCTTTTTATCCTCCGTAACCAGCGTCTGTAAACATTTGAGTCTCTAAGTGATTGTTCTTTTTGAATAATACCCCGTCTTCGGTTGTGCCTTTATGATATTTGATAATTCTCCGTACTACGTCCATGTGGTGTTGTTGTGGTTGATACACGAATTAACTAACAACTCCTACAGCATGGGATATATCTGGGCGAGTATAAGCAAGGTAGATGAGTTTTTCTTACGATTCTTTGATATTGTCCTTGATCAGCTGACATTGTACTAGCAAGTTAATGCGACGTGCTCGCGTAACAATGACTATCCTACCATTGTTATGGGTTCAAATTGTGTCAAATGAGCGATGTACGACGATTGTTGAGCAAGATGGGGTGGTGAGATGTATATGAATATTTATGTCTTGTCTTTCATTTCGTTGTTTAACTATTCCGTTTTATAGAATGAAGATGAGAAACGGACACGACACCAATGATGGAGGCCCGAGCGAGGACTCCGAATTCACGGCCAAAGTTGAGGCCATCTTTAAAAAGCAAAAGGCAGAATTTCTTGCGGATGTCCGAAAGGTTTTCCAAGACTCAGTTGATGGGAAAGTAACCGATTTAATCAATGAACGAATGAATGCCGCGATCGAAGAGGCACTTGAAGCTAGAAATATTTATCCTCGTGGTGAAGGAGGTGATGGTAACGGTGGACATGGAAGGTGAGGCTTCCATTACAAAATTTTCAAGGATGCTCAACCTCCTTTGTTTAATGGACTGAGAGATCCATTAAAGAGTACAGGTTGGATCTCCGACATCGAGGGGGCTTTCCGTACCGACGAATGCCCTCCCGAGAATAAAACAAGATATGGTTCTAGTATGTTGCGTGAAGAGGCTAAGTTGTGGTGGGATGATAAAATTCAATTATGTGGGAAAGAACAATGTATGAGCTTGTCGTGCGAAGAGTTTAAAAGGGAATTCTTCAAAGAATATCGAACTTCTGCTGACCTTAGTAGAATCCGGGACGAGTTGCACAATTTGCGACAAGGTTCGATGGACTTGGTTACTCTCAAGTCTACTTTCTTGGCAAAGACTCGTTTTTGTCCGGAGTATGTTGGTGATGATCAAAAGTTGATGCAAGATTTCTATCGTACCATGAGCAATGAGTTGAAGGGTAAGATTAGTCAGGGAATGGCTAAGTCTTTTGAAGAGTTATTTGAGTTGGCTCGGGGTTTCGAACCGAAGGTTCCAAATAAAAGCGATTTCTCTTTCTCTAAGAGAAAATTCGAAGGTTCGAGTCATTCGAACTTTTCCAACAAGAAAAACAAGAAGGGTTCCTAAAGTGTAAATAGAGTGAAGAAGGGCGGTTTCGGGAGTTTTATCCCAACTTGATACAATTGTGGGGTACGGGGTCATTTGTCTCGAGATTGTATAAAGCCTTCTTCGACAAACAAGCTCACTTGCTTTAATTGCAACAAAGAAGGACACCGAAAGTCGAAGTGTCCCGATTTGAGCACCGATCATGTTAAAAGGCTAGAGAAGGCGGCGGGTACGGCTCGGGGGCGAAACTATTTGATGACTAATGACGAAGCCAAGCAATCCAATGAAGTTGTCTCAGGTACTTTCATGGTTAACTCTAATCCGGCAAGGATGCTATTTGATAGCTGTGCTAATTTGTCGTTTGTATCACCTCGATTTGTATCTAAGCTTAACAAACTGCTAGCTAAGTTAAGTCATCCAGTAGAAGTCAAAATAGCGGATGGTAAAACGGTGCTAGGGGTTGATGTTTGTAAAGATTGTAATGTTGTGTTTGGGGCCGAAACATTTAAAATCGATCTTATCCCGATGACTTTGGGTGAATTTGATATTGTTGTGGGTATGGATTGGCTCGATCGTTATAGAGTCTTTATTACATGCCATTAAAAATCTATTCGTGTAAAGACCCCAAGTGGGGGAGAGTTAATTATTCATTGCGAGAAACGAAGAACACTTGTGCCATTATGCACTTATGTATGGGCACGTCGTTTTCTTACTAGTGGTGGCATGGCTTTTCTTGCCCATGTGGTTGATACTCGTGAAGAGCCACCATCCATTCGTGAAATTTTGGTGGTTAATGAAATTGAAGACGTTTTTCCGAATGAATTACCGGGTGTTCCGGAGGAAAGACAAGTTGAATTTCGCATCGAGTTGGTTCCGGGGACTACTCCCATTGCTAAAACTCCTTATCGTTTAGCACCAACGGAAATGCAAGAGTTGTTAAATCAAACCCAAGAGTTGCTTGAAAAGGGTTTTATTCGACCGAGTGCTTCGCCATGGGGCGCTCCGATTTTATTCGTGAAGAAGAAGGATGGTAGTATGCGGATGCGCATCGATTATCGGGAGTTGAACAAAGTGACAATCAAGAATCGTTATCCGTTGCCTCAAATTGATGATTTGTTTGATCAACTCCAAGGCGCGACTTATTTTTCTAAAATTGACTTACGGTCCGTTTATTACCAAATGCGGGTCCGTGAGGAAGATATCGAGAAAACGGCTTTTCGAACGCATTACAGGCATTTTGAATTTGTAGTAATGCCTTTTGGTCTTACGAATGCACCGGCGGCATTCATGGATCTTATGAATCGAGTGTGCCAACCTATGTTGGACAAGTCGGTGATAGTGTTCATTGATGACATACTTGTCTATTCGAAGAGTATGAAGGAACATGAACATCATTTGCGTGGGGTGTTGAAGACGTTGCGGAAGGAGAAGCTGTATGCTAAATTCTCCAAATGTGAATTTTGGCTAAGGGAAGTTCAATTCCTTGGCCATATTGTGAACAAAGATGGTATTCAAGTAGATCCGAGGAAGATAGGACGGTAAAGAGTTGGGGACAACCGACTACACCTGCGGAAATTCGAAGTTTTCTCGGATTGGCCGGTTATTATCGTCGGTTTATCCAAGACTTTTCTAAGATCGCTTCTCCATTGACGAAGTTAACGAGGAAGAACGCGAGATTTAATTGGGACAACGAGCAAGAAATTGCTTTTCAATTGTTAAAAGAGAAGTTGTGTCAAGCTCCGGTGTTAGTGTTGACGGAAGGTGTAAAAGACATGACGGTCTATTGTGATGCTTCTTTAAATGGGATCGGGTGTGTTCTAATGCAACGAGGTAATGTCATCGCTTATGTGTAGTGACCCGAACTTTTCCATGTTTATATATATTAATTGAGATTGATATTTACATGATTAAATGTTTCCAACATGTTAAGCAATCAAACTTGTTAAGACTTGATTAATTGAAATAGGTTTCATATAGACAATTGACCACCCAAGTTGACCGGTGATTCACGAACGTTAAAACTTGTAAAAACTATATGATGACATATATATGGTTATATATATAGTTAACATGATATTATGATAAGTAAACATATCATTAATTATATTAACAATGAACTACATATGTAAAAACAAGACTACTAACTTAATGATTTTGAAACGAGACATATATGTAACGATTATCGTTGTAACGACATTTAATGTATATATATCATATTAATAGATATTCGTATATCATAATATCATGATAATATAATAATTTAAAATCTCTTTTGATATTATAAACATTGGGTTAACAACATTTAACAAGATCGTTAACCTAAAGGTTTCAAAACAACATTTACATGTAACGACTAACGATGACTTAACGACTCAGTTAAAATGTATATACATGTAGTGTTTTAATATGTATTCATACACTTTTGAAAGTCTTCAAGACACTTATCAAAATACTTCTACTTAACAAAAATGCTTACAATTACATCCTCGTTCAGTTTCATCAACAATTCTACTCGTATGCACCCGTATTCGTACTCGTACAATACACAGCTTTTAGATGTATGTACTATTGGTATATACACTCCAATGATCAGCTCTTAGCAGCCCATGTGAGTCACCTAACACATGTGGGAACCATCATTTGGCAACTAGCATGAAATATCTCATAAAATTACAAAAATATGAGTAATCATTCATGACTTATTTACATGAAAACAAAATTACATATCCTTTATATCTAATCCATACACCAACGACCAAAAACACCTACAAACACTTTCATTCTTCAATTTTCTTCATCTAATTGATCTCTCTCAAGTTCTATCTTCAAGTTCTAAGTGTTCTTCATAAATTCCAAAAGTTCTAGTTTCATAAAATCAAGAATACTTTCAAGTTTGCTAGCTCACTTCCAATCTTGTAAGGTAATCATCCAACCTCAAGAAATCTTTGTTTCTTACAGTAGGTTATCATTCTAATACAAGGTAATAATCATATTCAAACTTTGGTTCAATTTCTATAACTATAACAATCTTATTTCAAGTGATGATCTTACTTGAACTTGTTTTCGTGTCATGATTCTGCTTCAAGAACTTCGAGCCATCCAAGGATCCATTGAAGCTAGATCCATTTTTCTCTTTTCCAGTAGGTTTATCCAAGGAACTTAAGGTAGTAATGATGTTCATAACATCATTCGATTCATACATATAAAGCTATCTTATTCGAAGGTTTAAACTTGTAATCACTAGAACATAGTTTAGTTAATTCTAAACTTGTTCGCAAACAAAAGTTAATCCTTCTAACTTGACTTTTAAAATCAACTAAACACATGTTCTATATCTGTATGATATGCTAACTTAATAATTTAAAACCTGGAAACACGAAAAACACCGTAAAACCGGATTTACGCCGTCGTAGTAACACCGCGGGCTGTTTTGGGTTAGTTAATTAAAAACTATGATAAACTTTGATTTAAAAGTTGTTATTCTGAGAAAATGATTTTTATTATGAACATGAAACTATATCCAAAAATTATGGTTAAACTCAAAGTGGAAGTATGTTTTCTAAAATGGTCATCTAGACGTCGTTCTTTCGACTGAAATGACTACCTTTACAAAAACGACTTGTAACTTATTTTTCCGTCTATAAACCTATACTTTTCTGTTTATATTCATAAAATAGAGTTCAATATGAAACCATAGCAATTTGATTCACTCAAAACGAATTTAAAATGAAGAAGTTATGGGTAAAACAAGATTGGATAATTTTTCTCATTTTAGCTACGTGAAAATTGGTAACAAATCTATTCCAACCATAACTTAATCAACTTGTATTGTATATTATGTAATCTTGAGATACCATAGACACGTATACAATATTTCGACCTATCATGTCGACACATCTATATATATTTCGGAACAACCATAGACACTCTATATGTGAATGTTGGAGTTAACTATACAGGGTTGAGGTTGATTCCAAAATATATATAGTTTGAGTTGTGATCAATACTGAGATACATATACACTGGGTCGTGGATTGATTCAAGATAATATTTATCGATTTATTTCTGTACATCTAACTGTGGACAACTAGTTGTAGGTTACTAACGAGGACAGCTGACTTAATAAACTTAAAACATCAAAATATATTAAAAGTGTTGTAAATATATTTTGAACATACTTTGATATATATGTATATATTGTTATAGGTTCGTGAATTAACCAGTGGCCAAGTCTTACTTCCCGACGAAGTAAAAATCTGTGAAAGTGAGTTATAGTCCCACTTTTAAAATCTAATATTTTTGGGATGAGAATACATGCAGGTTTTATAAATGATTTACAAAATAGACACAAGTACGTGAAACTACATTCTATGGTTGAATTATCGAAATCGAATATGCCCCTTTTTATTAAGTCTGGTAATCTAAGAATTAGGGAACAGACACCCTAATTGACGCGAATCCTAAAGATAGATCTATTGGGCCTAACAAACCTCATCCAAAGTACCAGATGCTTTAGTACTTCAAAATTTATATCATATCCGAAGGGTGTCCCGGAATGATGGGGATATTCTTATATATGCATCTTGTTAATGTCGGTTACCAGGTGTTCACCATATGAATGATTTTTATCTCTATGTATGGGATGTGTATTGAAATATGAAATCTTGTGGTCTATTGTTACGATTTGATATATATAGGTTAAACCTATAACTCACCAACATTTTTGTTGTCGTTTAAAGCATGTTTATTCTCAGGTGAATATTAAGAGCTTCCGCTGTTGCATACTAAAATAAGGACAAGATTTGGAGTCCATGTTTGTATGATATTGTGTAAAAACTGCGTTCAAGAAACTGATTTCGATGTAACATATTTGTATTGTAAACCATTATGTAATGGTCGTGTGTAAACAGGATATTTTAGATTATCATTATTTGATAATCTACGTAAAGCTTTTTAAACCTTTATTTATGAAATAAAGGTTATGGTTTATTTTAAAAATGAATGCAGTCTTTGAAAAACGTCTCATATAGAGGTCAAAACCTCGCAACGAAATCAATTAATATGGAACGTTTTTAATCAATAAGAACGGGACATTTCATTATGCCTCTCGACAATTAATGGAACACGAAAAGAGATATCCGACTCATGATCTTGAATTGGCGGCGGTGGTTCATGCGTTGAAAATTTGGCGCCACTACTTTTATGGTGTCAAGTGTACGATTTATTCAGATCATAAAAGTTTAAAACATCTCTTTGACCAAGAAGATTTGAATTATCGTCAACGTAGATGAATGGATGTGGTAAAAGATTATGATTGTGAGATACTTTACCATCCGGGTAAGGCGAATGTGGTCGCAGATGCGTTGAGTAGAAAGAGTCAACATCCGGCGATACGAGTAGGATCGTTGCGCATGATTATTACTAACGATTTACTTATAAAGCTTGGTGAGATTCAAATTGAAGCTTTTGTTAACAACTTATGAAGAACGAATTGTAGGGAAAATGGAGTCTATTACCTTAGGCCCGCATGGTTTGTTGTCCTTTCAAGGAAGAGTATGGGTACCTAAGATGGGGGATTATTGACGAGTGCTACTTGATGAAGCACATAAGTCAAAGTATTCCATTCATCCGGGCGCGATGAAAATGTATCTTGATTTGAAGAAAGAGTATTGGTGGCCGGGCATGAAACGTGACGTTGTTAAGTATGTTGAGTAATGCATCACGTGTTTGCAAGTTAAGGCCGAGCATCAAAAGTCGTATGGTATGTTACAACCGTTAGAAATTCCAAAATGGAAATGGGAGCAAATTACCATGGATTTCATTATAAAGTTACCAAAGATGGCAAGAACCCAATTGGATACGATTTGGGTGATAGTTGATCGGTTGACGAAAAGTGCTTTGTTTCTTCCCATTCGGGAAACGATATCGTCGAAGACTTTATCAAAGTTGTTTATCAAGAAGGTGATATCGAGACACGGGGTTCCTATATCTATTTTTTCGGATCGGGATACTCGTTTCACATCTCGATTTTGGGAAAAGTTTCATGAAGATATGGGTACACAATTGAGAATGAGCACGGCGTACCATCCTCAAACGGACGGTCAAACCGAACGTACGAATCAAACATTGGAGGATATGTTACGGGCGTGTATTATCGATTTCGGTGGTAGTTGGGATGAGCACTTGCCCTTGGTGGAATTCTTGTACAACAATAGTTACCATGCTAGTATTGGAATGCCACCGTATGAGATGCTTTATGGACGAAGGTGTCGAACTCCTATTTTTTGGGGTGAAGTGGGACAAAGGGAAATCGGGAGTACCGATTTGGTCTTAGAGACGAATAACAAGATTGAGATGATTCGGACTCATTTGAAAGCAGCTCAAGATAGGCAAAAGTCGTATGCCGATAAACGTAGACGACCGATTGAGTTTCAAGAAGGTGACATGGTGATGCTTAAAGTTTCTCCATGGAAAGGTATTATTCGGTTCTGAAAACGGGGAAAGTTAGCTCCTCGGTTTATTGGGCCATTCAAAATTTTAGCTCATGTCGGTGAAGTTGCGTATCGTTTGGAATAACCCGAAGAGCTTGCGGGGATCCATAATACATTTCATGTTTCCCATCTCCGTAAGTGTCTTGCAGATGACTCTTCAAGGGTGCCATTAGACGAGATTGAGCTAAACAATAAGTTAGAGAATATTGAGGAGCCGATTGCTATACTCGATGAGAAGATCAAAAGGTTGAGAAATAAAGAGGTGAGAACTTTTAAAGTTCAATGGCGTCATAGTAAAGGTTCCGAGTTTACTTGGGAGCCCGAAGATTTTGTGTTAGTTTATCTTCCCTCTTGTCATGCTGCTTGGATCGCGAGGACGCGCTCCGATTCAAGTGGGGTAGAGTTGTAAGACCCAATTATTTATTGTACAGGGATGTAAATAGGGTACATAAAGTGTGGATAACAGTGTGTAATTAAACCGGGTCAGAACCTGTTACAGATCACTTGTGCGTGCCGCGCACTAATAAGGGTGCGCGTGGCGCACTACTCCTGGGCACAGTTTTCTGCTTTTTAAATTAAAGTTAAATGAGGGGCATTCTTGTCCTTTAACATGAGGCCCGGTTTATGTCACTTATGGCCAGTTTTGTGGTGGTTGAAACACATTTAACACAACCACCAACACCATCTTCAATTCTACTTCAATTTTAGAGAGAGAAACCCTTTGAGAGAGAGAAAGCTCAAATCAAGGAGGAAGAAGCTTGATTCGGGTTAAAGCTCAAGTATTAAAGTTGTTCATCTAGCCCTTAGCTATGTTTTGGTTGTAGTGGTATGTTCTAACTTTGATTTTCTTACTTTGATTTATATAGGAGGGGGGGGGGGGTAAATGGTGAACATAAAATCCATATTTGGTGATTTTGGGTGTTCTTGGGTAACATTGAGTCTTGAGGACTTAATAGTAACTAACCTAGGGTTTCAAAGTGTTAATTGGTGGTTATGAGTCTTAAAAGGTTAGTTAATCACTAACACGCTTGATTGTTATGTGAATGGGTGTTATTTGGGTTAGTGGATGAACCGAAATAGGTGTATTGACTTTAAATGGTCAAATGGTTAATGGTTGACCTAGTTGGGAAAGATGGGTATGAAATACCCCAATTTTGCGTTAGTTAGTGTTGTTGGACCTTAATCACTAGCTTTTAGTGATTATTGATGGTCTTGACCTTAAATGGACGATTTTGGCATAAATGGATCATTTAATGCATTTAAGTCATTAAATGCACAAGAGTGTATTGTTGGTGTTTAGTCCAACTAGTTTGTGTGTTGATTGAGTACTTAATGTATTAGGTACTTTGCTTTGAAGCTTGCGGAAGTATAAAACCATCACCGAAGCGTTAAGGTGAATGGAATAATTATATATGTATGTATATGATTTATTTGCTTGTGGGGTATGGGTTAAAGTTTGATGTTGACGATACCATATCCTAGAGTATATTGTTTGATTTGATGAGGGCTTAAAGTTCGATGTTGACGATACCTCATGTATGGATTTTAAGTTCGATGTTGACGAAGCCATACCACTATTGTAGTGACATCCGATGAGGCTTAAAGTTCGATGTTGACGATACCTCATATGTATGGGTTTTAAGTTCGATGTTGACGATAACACATTAATTGGGATGGATGGGATTAAAGTTCGATATTGACGATACCATTCGTAGGGCTAGCCTTGGAATTTGAATACTAATTGATGTTGTGAATATCAATGTTTGTGTATTGTGGTGTAGCATATTATATTGCTTGTGTTATATGCTATTGTTATACTAGCTTGAGTTATCGGGGAATTTAGCGTTATACTTTATGATGGTATGCTAATTATATTGCTAGTATGTATGCGGAAATGGTGTAAGTGATTGCAATTAAGTGAGTTATATATGTATACCCTCTCGTTGTTTACCTTTTTATAGGCTCCGGCGTGGACAAGGGAAAGGGTATTCGTTTGGACTAGTGATCCCGCTTTGTGTTGATAGGAGATGCTTTTTGGGACATTTAGCTTTTGAAGTTTGACCAAGATTTGGGTAGTTTAACCCCCAAACATCATGCTCTAGTGTCGTTTGGAATTTAAACTAATTTGGTCAAAACTTGTATTTTGTACGAAACTCGTAATTCGAGCATATGTGGGCCCGGTGTAAAACTTCTTTTATTATTGGAATGTCTTAGTTTTACGTATTATAATGTGTTGTGAAAAGCGTTTCGTCTAAAAATGTCGGGAAGTGGGAGATCTTTAAGCGAAAAATGGCAAAACCGGACAGAAGCTACCAGGCTTTGTGCGTGTCGCGCACTTAAGGTGATGCGCGCCGCGCACTACACTGTGTATAAAAAAAAAAAATTATTACGCGTATTCGATTGTATAACGGGTTGGGTCGTTACAGCGCATCTTTTAATTTTGAAAACCTGACCAATCTGGGATTGAAATTGAATCCCCGACTACTTCATTACCCTTATTTACTCTTGGTCTTTTCGGCATTTCCTGAAAAACAAACGCTCAAACATACCATTAGTATTCAAACAAATACTCAACTTACATGTATTTGCTTTGATAAGAATCATCCAAGTACAAAGCAAAACATGTACTACTAGCATATATCTCCATATCTTATGCCCAATAACAACTAACCAACTCATGCACTTTATTTTAAACTTATAATACAACCCATTTATCCCTCTTAACTTCTTAAAGTCATACAAGCTTACTTATTCAATCTTGAGTTAAAAGAGATCATATTTATGCCACTACTTTCATAATCACCATCAAAGTATTCTATTGTCATAAACAAAGTAAACCCACTTTTAAGCACTTAAGAACAAACTAAAACACTAGGCATCATCAATTTACTCTGAAAAGTCAAACTTAGTCAACTACTAGCAAGCAATTCTTTAAGTTTAACCTAAGTCATAAATTAATTATGCAAGCACAACCTAATACATTCTATTAGACAAATCCAAATCGGATTTAAACAATATATACACAAAACACTAACAAATTCGGATATATATGAACCCTAAACATAATTATCACCAAAAATTAAAAATTGAATAAAGACAAAGAAAGAAAAACATAAGAAAAGAAGTACCTTGATGGATGATTAAAGCAAATTACTCAATAGGTGGCAAAATCAACCCAAACTTTAAAACCCTTGAAATTGGGTTTTTCTCAAGAACACCCAATTAAACCCAAAAAGTCTTGATTTTTATGATGATTTGATGTTATATCGATGTTATGTTGTAATTAATTCATGGATTGTGAAAGAATGTGTGAAAGAAAATCAAAAATTTTGATTTTAGGGTGTATGAACTCGTCGACTAGCGGTTAGGATAAATGGGTTTTTGAATTTTTTTTTTATAAAGGGTGACCGACCCCAGCCGCAATTTTTGGTTAAGGGTTTCAAAATACGGCTAAGCCTCATAAACAGCCACAAAATTGCATCGGTTCTGGTCCTGAAGTAATCCGCAAAAATATCCAACCGCAATTTGCGGCTGGCCACCGCATTTTGTGGCTGGGACCCCCTCCCCCTTTTTTATTCGAATATAAATCGGGACTAAGTCTTGACCCCCTCCTACACTTAGAGCAAAACATTGTCCTCAATGCTCTAAGATATAGATAGAACATAAGTTTAACCCGTTTCCCTCATAAAATTTGGTGCGTTTTCCGCCCGTATCTACAAAAATAAAAAGAAACGCTTACAAACTTTACAAGGTTGTGCGGTGTTTATTTCGGAGTCGCGCACTCGACTCCTCCTCCATGTTTAGCAATCTTCGAGGTCCTCGACTCCGAAGTTGCTAGAGTCGAACCCATATCCAAACCGATCGTTGACGGTAATCATTATGTCTTCATACCGTATCACCAATGTTCCATTGTTGAAATCTAACGACATCCGTGTAGTTGCCAAGAAACCCCGCCTAAACGCTATTAGTGTTTTCTCATCCGGTGCACAATCCATTATGAAAAAGTCTTCTTTATAACCGACACCGTGGATGATAAGAGGAACATCTTTCGCGATTCCGATTGGTTTATCAACCGTTTGATTTCTGAATCGGGCTAAATATCGAAAAAAGCACTTCACACAAGATGAAAACAAAACGAGGCAAATAAACTCAGAATCAAAACATTCGATGCATTGAATGTTTTCATTTTTTTCTTCAAGCGTTTTACTGCCAAAATAATAACATTCATCACAAAATGTATTTTTTAAATGTTCATATTTTCAACTAAACTTGATGCCTGAAAAAAAAATTCGAAAAAAACGAAAAAATTTTACTTCCCCCCAAAAAAGTGCTATATATATATATATATATATATATATATATATATATATATATATATATATATATATATATATATATATATATACTAGTTTTATGAGCTCGTGTGTTACACGATAGTTGTAAATTGGCATTCGATAATATTATGAGGTCGTCCGTTGAAACCAATTTAACTTCAATTGAAATTTAATCGACAAAACATCAAATATGAGCCCGTAAAAAAGTGTTTTTTGTTAATAATAATATTTGATATTAGATAATTAATAATTAATCAATAGATTTTTTTGTTGATTAACGATCTAATTAGTTGAATGCAAATTAGTTGTATATACTGTATTTAATGTTTACTAATAACAGAGATCTCCTTGTCTACGCTTGTTAATGCACGTCGAGTATTGACACGTTCAAAATTTGTAAACAAACTCCATATAATAATAATAATAATAAATTATATTTTCTAAAGAGTTGATATTTTATTTAAAATTCGATTATGATTGTTATAAAAAAATTTAATTTTAATATGTTCATCAAAATGCTACAAATATATATATCGAATCTATTTGAATAGAAATGTGCGAATTCGTTCTTGAGATTTTTTTACGTATACAAAAACATTCGTTTACAAAAAAAAAAAAAAAAAAATACGTATACATCTTTAAGATGCTTCCCGATGAGAATATGAAACTTGCGATGGACGCACGCATTTGAATACCTATATCTATAGCTATATTGATACGTAGTATATTGTTGATATCAAACACTATAACTATTTGATATTTAGATGAAAGATATGTAAGGATAAAATTTTAAATTTAAATATAACTCAATTATAAATTTATAATTTAAGTAGTTATTTTAGGAAGTTATTATTATTTAATCTAGATTTAAGGAGTTATTTTACGAAGTTTTAATTATTTAATATAGTTTAATTGAAAAAAATAACAGGTGTGCAAATTTCAGTTTGATTGAGAATATGATACGTGTGCAAATTTAATTCAGATTAATTGAGGACTTGACACTTAGGATAATCGGCACACCCTTTATATATATATATATATATATATATATATATATATATATATATATATATATCAAAAAGTTTTTGTTGATTGTGGTTGAAAGTCATTTAAGAATGTTTATATGTATATATTGTATCTATCATATAATATAAGGAAAGAGTTTATTAATTTATTATTAACAAATTATTTATTTATATATTATCTATAAAGAAAAAGTAATTCCTATTTACACGAAAAACTCATTTATATATCAAATTCAAGTTAATAACGCATGACAGGTCTTCATTCGATTATACATTGATTACGTATTATTAACTTATTATTAAAATTAAATAGTTGATATAATAATATAACAATATTCTTTATTTAACTGTTAATAAAAGTTTTGCTTTTCAAAAATAATAATAAATAAGTAGTCCGTAATAATATATAAATTATGAAATTTGAATGGTGATAAAAGGGTGTTACTAAGATACAATTTATTTAAGTTTGTAACCAAAAATTCAAATAATTCGTATATATACTCGATATTCAATTTATTGGTTTCATTCCCCGAACAAAAAAATTAAACTCGTGAGTTACACTTTTATTCACAAAATAAAAATAATTGTATATAATAATTCTAAAATAATATGGAGTATAATAACTTATACTTTACTAATGTTACGTTCCATGACAGATTTTCAATGTACTCTAAATATTACGTTCTATGACAAAAAGATATTATTGGTAAAAAATTTGAAATTTGTTAACACCACGGGCTCTTAAACTCAAAAGAACTTTTAAAATTCGTCAACACCACGGACTCTTAAACTCAAAAAGAATTTTTTAAATTTGTCAACACCACAGGCTCTTAAACTCAAAAGAATTTTTAAAATTTGTCAACACCACGAGCTCTTAAATAATTCTTATACTTTTCTATTTTTTTAGTATCCCTATTTACATATCAATATGTACTGCAATTACATTTTTTGAGCGGTTTTTTACACACCCGTGCAACGCACAGGCTCAAAAGCATATATATATATATATATATATATATATATATATATATATATATATATATATATATATATATATATATATACTATTAGACTTGTAGAGTCTACACCCAATTTACAAAACTGCCCCCTCGACTATCATTTAAACTACAATTTTTTCAGGGGTATAGACCGTCTATTAAAATACTTTAATCAAACTTCACCAAAAAATTTACTGGGCCGTATCTTCCCGCTCGCCGAGCGTTAAATTTTTTCCGGCACCACCGTTCAACTTGAAATAATTTTACGAACACAACGCAATTAACTATACGTGAAACGGACACCTTTTTCAAATATGCTAAACACACCGACATCTAAAACAGGGCTTAACTCATATGTCGTTTTCGCTTCTGTAAATACATAACGCTACGTTAACTATGAATATGCAAGTCGGAAGGTCCCGCCGCAACGCCCGGGCCGATTCGGATGTCGTTAATATTATAAGCAATCATCAACTATGATTATTTATGATTATTATTATAATTATAAATTATAAAATATAAATTTCATGAAAGGCAAATAAAACAATTCAGTCATATCTCTTAAATCCAATCAAAAGTCAAACAAGACAATCATTGTGAGACGGGGGAAGTATAATCTATCTGTTTATATTTAAAATTGTATCTATCTATGTTTTTTTTTTTTTTTTTTAAAAAAGCCAGATAAATTTATTGAACTATAAACTTTTTACAGGTACATGATTGGGCCTAACCAAGTTTGCCGGGTATACATCGATTATGGACAATATTTACGGATGCCACTCAATTGCTAAAGGGAAATTGGTAGAAATACTCTTATTTCCGAAATTGTTTCACAAGTTGACATAAAATTTTGATTGTTGCAATGCTGCCTTTTGACCATGCATCACGCACCACGTATGATACGTGTAATTTGATGCGTGATGCGTGGTCATCGAGAACCTAGACATGCAAGTGTTATCGAGGCTATCTTGTTGACTATTTAATCTTGTAGCATACCAAACGCACCGTGCGTTATGGTCTGTGCGTGATGCTAAGGCAAACAAGAATTTGGTATGGGATATAAGCACTAATCAACCAGTCACACGCATGGTGATAAGGCGCCCATTTCAGTTTTAAACCTCACACGCATCAAACAACGTCAAAGTACGCATCAAAAGGCGATTTATCGCTAGTCGTTCCGTTCGTCACTGTTTTTGCTGGTCAATCACTCGATTATAGTTAAACTTTAACTTACAAACGTGAGTAAACCCCTTCACACCCCTTTAAGATGCAAGCACACACCCAAAAACATACATTCGTCTTTAAACTTGTTGATCGAGCGAAAATCCGTCAAAATCCGACTTATTAAATATTTGATCAGCAAAGTTGACATTGAAACATCACCCACATTATCAAACAATTAGGTAAAAACAAAGTTCCATTGGTGTGATTCGTTATTTGTTGACTACATGTTGCCGAACACTTGGTGTATGTCAATGTTATTTGTATTTCTGAATAAATTGCGTGCGTATATGTAATATATATTAGTTGTGTTTGCTGTTAACATGTCGTTGATGTTGTTTATACTTAGTTTAGTTCTTATGTCTTCTAAAAAAGAGACTCATTTTTGAGTTGTTTACGAACCAATCAGCAACAAACAACAAAGGACCCATCACGCACCACGCACTGTGTATTACATGTGGTGTGTGGGTTGTTTCTATGTCTTTGTTCATTCATTTTGTTTGATAGTCACAGTTGTTTATTTTCAGGATTATATATCGGCTAAGATTACATTGAGGAATAGCACCAATTTCATTAGGTACATACCGACCCAGTTGATGCCGACACAACGAGAACAAGCGGGAACAATTCAACCAGACAAATTTCGGGCCATGAGAAAATGTATATTGTGTTTATTTCTCATTGAAAATAATAGATTAAAAATAAATAATACAATAATTTAACTAAAAAATAAAAAGGAAAATAAAAAAAATGTGACCGATTTTTCCCATCACACAATCATCAAGCTATAAAACTACAAACTTCATTACGCTATCACGTCTTCACCTTTGCAAATTACCACTATACTCCATAAAAACACCCATTATACCCCATCATTCCGTCACCATTTTTTTTTGAACGGCCAAAATTAATTGATAAAACCAACGAGATATCCTAGCAAGGAGCTAGAATAAAACTCGCAACCACATTACAACGGCTTGAAGCGTCAATCGTTCCAGTTTACATTCTTTTTACCTCTACTTCTATACCACATAAACGAAAAAAGACAAATAGAATAAAAAAAAAAGAATACAACGTTTCATCGGACTTGGTTCTTACTGAGTTTGTAGGGATATAAACGTTATCTTTA
This sequence comes from Rutidosis leptorrhynchoides, assembly GCF_046630445.1. Taxonomy (NCBI): domain Eukaryota; kingdom Viridiplantae; phylum Streptophyta; class Magnoliopsida; order Asterales; family Asteraceae; genus Rutidosis; species Rutidosis leptorrhynchoides. The sequence continues at coordinate 372,769,585 of NC_092334.1, read as the reverse complement.
ATATGATTGAGCACATTGTGATTGAGTTCTTTGCAAACGTACTTCAATTGTGCAATTCTTTTGCATCTCACTTGTGCAATTATTCTGATCCAAATTTCATTGTTGTTGACATTGCAGGTTGGGCGGATTGGATCTATAATATCATCCACAAGAAAAATACAGACTAACAAATTAAAGCAACTCATAGACATTTTCTTTCTTCCAAAAACTTAGTCTAATTTCACAATTCTTAAATTTAAATCAATGTTTACATGCAATGAAATTCAATTTGCAAGTAATATCCACATGCGTCTTTGAGCATAGGCAAGATAGATAGCTGCCTAGAGCCCAAAAATATTAAAAGGCCCAAAATTTTGAATATATATATACTTTTCTCAAAATATTCTGTTTAATTAAATAAAGAATTGTCAACTTAAGTCGTAATACTGTAACTTTAAACAGTTAAATACATTGTAAGTAAATAAATAAATAAATCTAAGTATTATTTTTTTATATGTATTAAAAAGTTAAACGTGTATAAAGGCCTACTTTTATTTTCGCCTAGGCCTTCAAATTATTGAAACAACCCTGATAATATCATTTTCACCATATCATTAATTTTTGTAGTATGCATTCGGATAATACTTCTTAAAAGTCTCTCCAACCAAACTCACTCCACCATAGTACTTTTGTGCATCAGGAACCTCATTTTGCGTCTCCATAGCATTTTGAGACGATCCTCGTTGATTTACATCGCTTAGATTCGGTCCTTGCTCACCACCACAATGGTCAACATAGCTTGACCACAAATTTTGAGAAACATTCGCTCTAGTCATAGCACTAACAGACGGTGCTTGACCACCTAAAGAATTACCCAACCCACGATCTATATGCGCATCTTGAGTAATAGAGTTACCATTTTCAGGGATACAAGCCGTGAAAGATGGAGCTTTGATATCATTGTCATCTATTACATTAGTTTGACCAAGTCCACGGTCGTGGAATGTGTTATTAAAAGACTGTCCTTGATCATAGCCCATAGATCCGCGTGACGGGGGTGCATAGTAATCATCCCCGTCATTTTGGATTTGATTGGTGGACAATGACTCGTTGTATGACATTCCTTGATCACGGACCATGGATCCTTGTGACGGCGGTGGATCGTTAACATCCCAGTCAGCTTGGATCGTAAACATCGCCGATTCAGGATTTCTTGTTGCGTTGTATGACGAAGGTGTGTTGCCCGAAGACATTTTTCAGATGAGTGTTGAAAGTTCAAATGGTAGTGGTAATTATAAAGATGTGAAATAGATTTAAAAGGAACCAAGATAGAATGAGGCATGTTGTTTCCTTGTAAATTACGGTCTATATTAGTAAGTTGTACGTCAACGCGGCAAAAGAACTTGTTAATATTTTTAACTTTTTATCAAAAAAATAATTGAATAATACATCTTGCAGAATTGCATCCGGAGATATTGAAATTTTGTTCGTGCTTCTTAGTTGAAACATATGTTTAGTTATTGTTATAATTCAGTAGACTTATAACTACCTTTAGTGGTTTGATTCTTGATGTTATAATTCAGTAGGCTTATAACTACCTTTAGTGGTTTGATTCTTGATGTTATAATTCAGTAGGCTTATAACTACCTTTAGTGATTTGATTCTTGATTTAGAATACTAATAATGAAGTGTAAGAACAAAGATGATAATGGAGAGAAAGAAAGAAACACTTTGTAAGTGTGAGAAATGGTGCAAGTTTAATGCTTGCATTCATGAGTATTTATAGCCTAAAATCTCAATATAAAAATACATACTTTGTGTACCAAAATTGACTATATGTATACACCAAAATTGACTATCCATATCTATATTATTATTATTATTATAACACTCCCCCTTGGATAGCAATTTTATTTTGTTGAAGATCAACTATAAATTACTGCCTCGTTAAAAACCTTGCTAAAGAAAACCCAGTGGGAAAAAACTTTAGCTAAGGGAAAAAGAGTGCAGCATGGAGTTGACTCCCCCTCAAGTAGACATCGCTTCAGCTGTTACATCTTTTGAACATGTCTCATGCCAATGTTATGAACGTGTGTTCTGAAAATAGCAGTTGGAAGTGCTTTCGTGAAAAGATCAGCAGAGTTTTTGCTAGATTGCACATATCTCATTTCAATCTGGTTGTCCTTAATGAGATTTTGAGTGTATGAGAAGAATCTAGGTGGTATGTGTTTTGTTCGGTCACTTTTGATATACCCTTCTTTCATCTGTGCTATGCAAGCTGCATTATCTTCATAGATAGTTGTTGGACTTTTATCGCGTTCTAGTCCACAAGAATCAGTAATGAGTTGTGTCATTGATCTCAACCAAAAACATTCTCGAGTAGCTTCATGTAATGCAATCACTTCGGCATGATTTGACGATGTAGCAACAAGTGTTTGTTTTTGAGAACGCCATGATATTGCAGTACCTCCATTTAGGAATACATATCCAGTTTGAGATTTAGCTTTATGTGGATCAGATAAATAACCTGCATCTGCATAACCAACCAAATCTTGTTTTGATTCGTTAGAATAAAATAATCCTAAATCAGTAGTTCCTCGAAGGTATCGAAATATGTGTTTGATCCCATTCCAGTGTCTTTTGGTAGGAGCAGAGCTGAACCTTGCCAACAAATTAACTGCAAAAGAAATGTCAGGTCTTGTACAATTTGTAAGATACATAAGAGCTCCAATTGCACTAAGATATGGTACTTCTGGTCCAAGAATGTCTTCTTGATCTTCACATGGACGAAATGGATCAGCTTCAACATTGAGTGATCTAACAACCATAGGAGTACTTAATGGTTTTGGCTTGTCCATATTGAAACGTTTCAAAATCTTTTCAGTATATGTTGTTTGATGTACAAGTAAACCATTAGGCATATGCTCAATTTGTAAACCAAGGCAATACTTGGTTTTTCCGAGATCTTTCATTTCAAATTCTTTCTTTAGAAGTTGAATGGCTTCATGGATCTCTTTATTTGTACCTATGATGTTAAGATCATCAACATAAACAGCTATGATCACATATCCGGATGTTGTTTTCTTAATGAAAACACAAGGGCAAGTAAGATTATTTGTATACCCTTTGCTTATCAAGTAATCACTTAATCGGTTATACCACATACGTCCCGATTGTTTTAACCCATATAAAGATCTTTGTAATTTAATCGAATACATTTCTTTGGGTTTTGCATTTGATGCTTCTGGTACCTTAAATCCTTCAGGTATCTTCATATATATATCACTATCAAGTGATCCATATAGATAAGCAGTCACAACATCCATGAGATGCATTTCTAAATTTTTAGAAACTGCCAGACTGATTAAGTACCTAAAAGTAATTGCATCCATAACAGGAGAATAAGTTTCTTCATAATCAATTCCCGGTCTTTGAGAAAAACCTTGAGCTACAAGTCTAGCTTTATACCTTGTAACTTCATTTTTCTCATTTCTTTTTCGGACAAAAATCCATCTGTATCCTACAGGTTTCACATCTTTAGGAGTGAGAATGATGGATCCGAAAACTTTTCTTTTATTGAGTGATTCTAATTCAGCTCGTATTGCTTCTTTCCATTGAGCCCAATCATGTCTATTTTGACATTCAACCATAGATGTTGGTTCTGGATCATCATCATTATTCATGATGTCATATGCAACATTAAATGAAAATTTCTCATCAAGATTTTTCATTTCATTTCGGTTCCATAATATTTTTGAATATGCATAATTGATTGCAATTTCTGTATTGACATCATCAATCTCCTCTGCAGTAGGAGTACTGATTTGTGGTTCTTCTTGAACACTTTCTTTTACTTCATTATCAGCTGATTTTCTTTTTCGAGGATTTTTATCCTTTGAACCGATTGGTCTTCCACGTTTCTGACGTGGCAAAGATTCATGAGTGACGTTATTGCCAGCTTTTGGAATTTCAATTCGAGCTGGAGTATTTACTGCTGGTATATATGATTTTGTCACCGTTTTTGTATCTGTAAATGCATCAGGCAATTGATTTGCAAGTTCTTGTATATGCATTATCTTTTGAACTTCTGTCTCGCATTCTTTTGTGCGAGGATCAAGATACTTTAATTGAGGTTCACACCATGAAACATCATTTTCTTTATTTTTCATTTCTCCCCCTAATCTAGGGAACAATGTTTCATTAAAATGACAATCAGCAAAACGTGCTGTAAAAACGTCACCTGTCATAGGTTCAATATACCTTAATATTGAAGATGTTTCATATCCAACATATATTCCCAACCTCCTTTGAGGACCCATTTTTGTACGTTGTGGTGTCGCAATTGGAACATACACTGCACAACCAAATGTTCTAAGATGGGAAATATTTGGCTCTTGACCAAAAGCAAGTTGTAGGGGGGAATATTTATGACTTGCACTTGGTCTGATGCGAATCAATGCAGCAGCATGTAAAATTGCATGACCCCATATAGATACAGGGAGTTTTGTTCTCATTATCAATGGTCTAGCGATTAACTGTAAACGTTTAATCAATGACTCGGCTAAACCATTTTGTGTATGCACATGAGCAACAGAATGTTCAACAACAATTCCTATAGACATGCAATAGTCATTAAATGCTTGAGATGTAAATTCACCAGCATTATCAAGTCTCACCCTTTTAATGGTGTAATCAGGAAAATGAGCTCTCAATTTAATAATTTGGGCAAGAAATTTTGCAAATGCCACATTACGGCTTGATAACAGACAAACATGAGACCATCTGCTAGATGCGTCTATTAGAACCATGAAATATCTAAATGGTCCACATGGTGGATGAATTGGTCCACATATATCACCTTGAATTCTTTCAAGAAACATTGGTGATTCTTTCTCAACCTTAAGTGGTGAGGGTCTAGTTATCAATTTTCCAAGAGAGCAAGATGTACATGGAACCATTGTATCATGATGGATTTTTCTATCCTTTAGTGGATGTCCATGAGTACATTCAATAATCCTTTTCATCATTGTTGATCCTGGATGGCCTAATCTGTTATGCCATAAACTGAATACACCAGGATCAATATATTTTTCGTTAACTACCATATGTATTTCTGGTACATTTATATGTGTATAATGTAATCCAGAACTAAGTCTTGGCAGTTTTTCAACTACATGACTCTTGTCAGTGATACTTAAATATTTCTCATTTTCTGTTGTCACTGACTGATAATCATACCCGTTAAGGTATATGTCGGAGAAACTCAATAAATTTCTGCTTGACTTGGGAGAAAATAAGGCATCATTTATTAAAAATTTTGTACCATTTGGTAGTATGAAATTTGCCTTTCCTATCCCTTTTATCAAGTTAGCAGGTCCTGATATTGTATGTATAGTTCCTTCCGTTGGTTTTAGATCAATAAAATATTTCTCGGATTTAAGTATAGTGTGTGTAGTTCCACTGTCTGCTATACAGAGATCTCCACCACTTGATTGATGTTGTATTCCAGCAAAATTCATATTGAACTTCATATATAAGAAATAAATAGTGAGTACATTAATATTACACAATATTTTAAACGCAAATAGATAGTACTGAAACATTTAGCAAACATAATGACAAAGACAGACGATATTAAATCGTTTATTTTTCAAAAGACACACAACTTAAACATTCAAGAAATCTTCATATAAATCAGATGGTTTCTCAGTGACTGTTGGATCAATATTACCCACAAAATTTACTTCCTTTTCTTTACCTTTCAGCGAATCCTGATACATCTTAACAAGATGTTTAGATGTTCGGCAAGTATTAGCCCAGTGGCCCATTCTACCACATCTGTAGCAAGATTCTTCAGAATTTTTAGAAGAATTTTCTTCAACATCTTGTTTAATGGGCTTGTTTTGTGGTTGATATTTATATTTTCGTGGATTACTATTTCTTTGACCACCACGGCCACGACCACGACCACGTCCACGCCCATTACCATTACCATAAGGATGGTTTCTACCATAGTTATGGCTTTTGGCATGATGATGGTGATGGTTATTATAACCACGACCTTGCCCGCGTCCTTGTCCCTGTTTATAATTATTTGCAGTATTTGCTTCAGGGATTGCAAGTGTACCAGTAGGACGGGATTGCTGATTTTTCATTAATAGCTCATCATTTTGCTCTGCAACTAAGAGATATGAATTAAGTTCAGGATATGTTTTGAACTTTAGCATTCTCAAATTTCTTTGCACTGTGATGTTTGCAGCATTCATTGTGGAGAAAGTTTTCTCCATCATGTCTGCATCACTAATTTCATGTCCACAGAATTTAAGTTGTGAACATGTATTATACAGAGCTGAGCTGTATTCATTTACTTTCTTAAAGTCTTGGAACCTTAATGTTCTCCATTGTTCCATTGCAGCTGGAAGTAAAATTTCTCTTTGATTATTGAATCTGCTTTTGAGACCTTCCCATAAAACATGGGGATCTTCTACAGTCACATAATTATTTTGTAAGCATTCATCAATATGTTGATGAATAAAGCAACATGCCGTAGCTTGTTCTTTTTCAGAACAAGTGTTGTTTTCATTTATGGTTTCAAGAATGCCCATTGATTTAAGATGCATTTTTACTTTTATAACCCATGGCATGTAGTTGTTTCCAGTTGATTCTAAAGGAGTAAATTTAAGCTTTTCCAGATTCGACATTTTCTATTATCAAAAATTAAAACAAACATCATGATAAATTAGAGTCAATTTATATTCATAAGTATATATAAACATTAAACATAAATTTAATATAACATAAATGATAAGTAGGTGACAGTGTCGACCATGTGTAAGCAATCATAAATAAATGTTATATAACAAAAATATAAATATTAGTAAACATAAATGAAAATTTGGCGACAGTGTCGACCATATATTTTTTCAGGTGGTATAACCGACCTATATCATTCTGGTGGTATAACCGACCATATATCATTTTGGTGGTATAACCGACCATATATCATTTTGGTGGTATAACCGACCATATATCATTTTGGTGGCAGAGCCAACCATATTTAGTATTAAGATTATCGTGCTGATAACGTGTTATAATTCAGTAGACTTATAACTACCTTTAGTGGTTTGATTCTTGATGTTATAATTCAGTAGGCTTATAACTACCTTTAGTGGTTTGATTCTTGATGTTATAATTCAGTAGGCTTATAACTACCTTTAGTGATTTGATTCTTGATTTAGAATACTAATAATGAAGTGTAAGAACAAAGATGATAATGGAGAGAAAGAAAGAAACACTTTGTAAGTGTGAGAAATGGTGCAAGTTTAATGCTTGCATTCATGAGTATTTATAGCCTAAAATCTCAATATAAAAATACATACTTTGTGTACCAAAATTGACTATATGTATACACCAAAATTGACTATCCATATCTATATTATTATTATTATTATAACAGTTATCTTAATTAAAGTTTTTTTTATCATCAATTATATCAAAGTATCACCTACATACGTTTAATCATCCATTACTCCAATGGATGAAATATACATCTCAAATAAGAGAAATGATTTTTTTACTTATCAATTTGTCCGACATACAGACCTCTTATAATACCAATGTGGTACCCGGTACTTTTGAAGCTGAGATCCAACATGTGGAAGCTTGGACTTAAAACAGTCGCAGATTCAATCTCCACTCGCGTCAAGAATTTACAACTCTTGTTGCGGTGAGATGATGATTGCTCCTGCACATGTGTGGGGACCTTGTGAAAGTAATTTTCCGGCATCCGATTCTTTCGGAGTGAGTCTAGTGGGTTTTCAATAGAAACACATGGTCGGGGTGTCCCTTCCAAATACACACCTTTGGGACCTAAAATAATAGACATATAGTGTCTACTTTTTTTTTTTTTTAGAACAGCGAATTTGGGATCACCCGAGGGGGACTTAACCACCCGTCGCGATTATCTCCCGTTTCGACTATGTCGATGCAGTGATATTAACCCGATGTCTACTAATTAAGAAGATTATCGGGATGAAATATTGAGAAACTTGTAAAGGAAAATTTTTAAAAAAAGAAAATTAGGGTGAAATTTTACGATAAAGTCCTTACTCCCAAGTGAAATGTTATTATGCTTTGTGCTTTAATTTGAGAAAGAAAAAAAAAACAATAACCATTTTTTTTAGAACAGCGAATTTGGGATCACCCGAGGGGGACTTAACCACCCGTTGCGATCATCTCCCGTTTCGACTATGCCGATGCAATAATATTAACCAGCCCCCTATCGCTGCCCGGGAGGAAACCCTACACTCAACTGGGCCATTGCAACATTAAGCCCTACACTCAACAGTCCAGTAGCTTTACCCTACATGCCCATTGTGATGGTCCAACTATTAGCTTTGGTCGGTTGATCAACCGCTGTGTTACGAAACAATGTTGCCTCACGCTTTTAACACCATAGATTATGGCTCAGCAAGTTGGAACATGGATACATGTGTGTCATTCTAGCGTTAAAAACTAAGTACTATTTTTAATTCTCGCATGTATCCTTAAGTCATTGTAGGAGACGGGAATCTGATTCTCGTCACCAACACCGACCATAGCATGTTCCTAACTATTACCGATCACTTCACCATGATAATATCCTTGTTAACTCCTAACATAGTCGAAATTCTCATATATGTTCGTCAATTTAGTTTTGGTTTTTCCGTGAATGATTATTTGACTCGTTGCCTCTTCCTCCGATGTGACAACACGAGCCCTTCACGTCAACAACTTCGAAGCTCATTCACAAGCTCTCCTTACCATTCCCACAACTTGGCACCAACGGCTCGGTCATCCCAACAGTGAGTGGCGATTCTAGGATAAAAAATTAATGGGGTCCTATACAATTTGAGTGTTACTTTGTAAATTTTTTTTCCTAAATACTGGCTATTTACTTGCATAAATATCACTAATTTTAAAATTATATGGGGTCCTATCTATAAATTTAGTGGTGTACTATATCCAAGGTTGGAGAACTTGGATCTCCGGGAGATCTTGTTTGGACTTTTTAGGGAGATCTCGGCATCTCGGAATAATCTCGGGGAGATCTCGGACGTTGACTTTATAGTTTTTTTAATAAAAATATAAATAAAAACATAAATATCTGTATATTTATATACATTTTTACGAGAATTTATAAAAATATTCAAGAAATGAGTGAGAAAATCTTAGAAACTACGAATTTTACAAGAAAATCTTACAAATTAGCAAGAAAATCTGAGAAATCGTGGTTTTGACTAAGTTTGACCCCGTTGACCGAGAAATCTCGGGAGATGAACATCTCGTCTCGGTTGCCTTCTAAAAACGAGATCTCGGGGGAGATCTCGGGGAGATCTCGGGAGATTTACAACACCGACTCTATCATTTAATATTATTTTATTAAAAATAAAAGAAATTTAATGGGGTCAAATGACCCCACTTCCTACTACATGCACTCGCCACCGCCAACAGTGAAGTTTTTTGTCACTTGTTATCTAGTAGTGATATAATTTATAATAAACGAAGTCTCTCTTGTTTTTTCATTCTTATTAGCTTGGTAAACATGTGCGAATTCTTTAACTTTTTCTAGTTCTAATGTTACTTCCTTGTTTAACATTCTTCACTCGTACTAGTGGACTTCACCACTTTCAAGACTTAGAGGTTTGAGATATTACGTTTGGTATGAATGATAATTTGAATTAATTCTTGTAACGTGAAAACACCTTCTTTATAAAGTATTCTTACTCAACAATTGTCAAGGTTTATGGAATCTTTAGAGGAAAAATTCAAGAACGACAATGTGTGTTTTGGAAACGAAATCACAGATAAAATATTAGAGTGTTATATTTGTTCTTTGTGTATATTGTTGGAGTGCGAAGCGAGTTAAACAAGGATTCGAAAAAGAAATTCAGTTCAAGTGATAAGGCGCGTCGTGGCCTCTCCTAGGCGCGACGTGGCCTAAATTGTGAACAGGGGTCAAGATGAAGAAAGTTCCTGTTTTGGTTTTTGCTTTGGAGGCGCGCCGCGGCTCATTCTGGGCGCGACGCGGCTGTGCCCTGATGAGGAAGTTTCCAAAAACGTGTTTTCTTGTTCCCAAAGCTATTTCCTTGTTGAGTTTTGCCTATTTAAGCATCTTATTGTAACCTATACATGTATTCACGAAATTTATCAATAAAAGAACTCTCTTTGGTGGCTGAGGATTAAAGTAATCATTCGTGATTACATATAACCTCGTTAAATTCTCTTATCTTTATTGTTTTTGCTAGTTTCTTCATATACATCAATTATTTTCGTTTATTTTAAGTGGGTTTGATAACTTAGGGTTATCTAGCCTTGTTAGGGCTCACATGCTTTATTCCTAATAAGTGGTATCTAGAGCTTCGGTTCGGTTTTACGAGAACAATGGCGGAAAAGAGTGATGTAAAGATTAATAAGTTTGATGGGAATGATTTTAGCTTTTGGAAGATGCAAATTGAAGATGTGCTCTATCAAAAGAAGCTTTACCAACCGTTGAATGGTATTAAACCGGAAGAGATGACTCAAGGTGAGTGAGAGTTGTTGGATAGGCAATCCCTAGGAGTTGTTCGACTTTCTCTAGCGAAGAATGTTGCTTACAACATCATGGGTGAAACCACAATGACGGGTGGCTTTATCTAACATGTATGAAAAGCCATCCGCTTTGAATAAAGTTTTCTTGATTCGGCAATTGGTGAACGCTAGGATGATGGAGGGTTCCTCTGCGGCGGATCATGTTAACGAATTTAATTCAATTTTTAACTCGTTTGAAGTCAGTGAATATTAAATTCGATGATGAGCTCGAGGCGTTGGTTTTGCTATCTTCATTGCCTAATTGTTGGGCCGGTACGGTTACGGCGGTTAGTGGTTCATCCGGAACTACTAAGTTAACTTTTAAAGGAATCCGGGATTTGATTCTTAGTGAAGGTATTTGTAGGAAAGATTCTAATGGAAGTTCGGGTTTAGTTCTAAGTGTTAGTCGGTGAAGAGCTAGGTCAAGAAGTCCGTTAAGGAGCAAGAACGTGGTGTTTTAGAATTGTCAACAAGTTGGTCACTATAAGTCAAAGTGCCCGAGTCTTAAGTAGGGTGAGAGCATATCGACTGTGGTGATCGAAGATGCGTTGATGTGCCAAAAAGAGGTTCTTGACGAATCTTGGGTTTTAGATTCGGGTGCCTCGTATCATGTTACCCCATACATGAACGAGATGGTGAACTTCAAGGAATACTCCGGTAAGGTTCGAGTTGCGAATGGGAGTACACTTGATATTGTGGGCATTGGTGATCTCGTAGTTAGACACTTGAATTATGCTTGGATGTTGAGGAATGTGAGGTTCGTTCCAAAGCTCAAGAGTCGGTTGATTTCGGTTGGGCAATTGGATGACGATAATTGTCATGTCCTATTTGGAGATCAAAAGTGGGTAGTGTTATGGGAGATTATGTGGTTGCTCGCGGGTTTAAAAGGGGAACCATGTATATGGTTGATGTTCCTAAGGAGGAATGGCTAGGTGATTTTGTGGATGTCAAAAGTCCTAGCATGCTAATGCTTTCCGGAATTGGTGAGGGATCTTGTTTGAGTGGGAGCTCAAAGAAAGTTGAAGCTAGTGAAAATTCAGGTCGAATTGGGTACACTAGAGCTTTCGACACTTCGGGTAGATCTTCTCCAATGGCAACTTTATTGTGGTCGACCGAGGAAGATGAACAAGAGGTTTTCTTATAAATCATGATTGATGATACATCCGTACAGTGGGAGTTGGCTCGGGATGGAAAATTGGGTTTGTCAAAAGTCGTGCGCACGTATGAGGTCGGTGTTCCAATGGTGAAAGCAAAGGCAGTTATGTGGAAGATCATGAAATGTCCCGTTCTTATTGATTAAAGACGTTCCATATTAATTGATTTCGTTGCGAGGTTTTGACCTCTATATGAGACGTTTTTCAAAGACTGCATTCATTTTTAAAACAAACCATAACCTTTATTTCATAAATAATGGTTTAAAAAGCTTTACGTAGATTATCAAATAATGATAATCTAAAATATCCTGTTTACACATGACCATTACATAATGGTTTACAATACAAATATGTTACATCGAAATCAGTTTCTTGAATGCAGTTTTTACACAATATCATACAAACATGGACTCCAAATCTTGTCCTTATTTTAGTATGCAACAGCGGAAGCTCTTAGTATTCACCTGCGAATAAACATGCTTTAAACGTCAAAAAAATGTTGGTGAGTTATAGGTTTAACCTATATATATCAAATCGTAACAATAGACCACAAGATTTCATATTTCAATACACATCCCATACATAGAGATAAAAATCATTCATATGGTGAACACCTGGTAACCGACATTAACAAGATGCATATATAAGAATATCCCCATCATTCCGGGACACCCTTCGGATATGATATAAATTTCGAAGTACTAAAGCATCCGGTACTTTGGATGGGGTTTGTTAGGCCCAATAGATCTATATTTAGGATTCGCGTCAATTAGGGTGTCTGTTCCCTAATTCTTAGATTACCAGACTTAATAAAAAGGGGCATATTCGATTTCGATAATTCAACCATAGAATGTAGTTTCACGTACTTGTGTCTATTTTGTAAATCATTTATAAAACCTGCATGTATTCTCATCCCAAAAATATTAGATTTTAAAAGTGGGACTATAACTCACTTTCACATATTTTTACTTCGTCGGGAAGTAAGACTTGGCCACTGGTTGATTCACGAACCTATAACAATATATACATATATATCAAAGTATGTTCAAAATATATTTACAACACTTTTAATATATTTTGATGTTTTAAGTTTATTAAGTCAGCTGTCCTCGTTAGTAACCTACAACTAGTTGTCCACAGTTAGATGTACAGAAATAAATTGATAAATATTATCTTGAATCAATCCACGACCCAGTGTATACGTATCTCAGTATTGATCACAACTCAAACTATATATATTTTGGAATCAACCTCAACCCTGTATAGCTAACTCCAACATTCACATATAGAGTGTCTATGGTTGTTCGAAAATATATATAGATGTGTCGACATGATAGGTCGAAACATTGTATACGTGTCTATGGTATCTCAAGATTACATAATATACAATACAAGTTGATTAAGTTATGGTTGGAATAGATTTGTTACCAATTTTCACGTAGCTAAAATGAGAAAAATTATCCAATCTTGTTTTACCCATAACTTCTTCACTTTAAATCCGTTTTGAGTGAATCAAATTGCTATGGTTTCATATTGAACTCTATTTTATGAATCTAAATAGAAAAAGTATAGGTTTATAGTCGAAAAAATAAGTTACAAGTTATTTTTCTAAAGGTAGTCATTTCAGTCGAAAGAACGACGTCTAGATGATCATTTTAGAAAACATACTTCCACTTTGAGTTTAACCATAATTTTTGGATATAGTTTCATGTTCATAATAAAAATCATTTTCCCAGAATAAAAACTGTTAAATCAAAGTTTATCATAGTTTTTAATTAACTAACCCAAAACAGCCCGCGGTGTTACTACGACGGCGTAAATCCGGTTTTACGGTGTTTTTCGTGTTTCCAGGTTTTAAATCATTAAGTTAGAATATCATATAGATATAGAACATGTGTTTAGTTGATTTTAAAAGTCAAGTTAGAAGGATTAACTTTTATTTGCGAACAAGTTTAGAATTAACTAAACTATGTTCTAGTGATTACAAGTTTAAACCTTCGAATAAGATAGCTTTATATATATGAATTGAATGATGTTATGAACATCATTACTACCTCAAGTTCCTTGGATAAACCTACTGGAAATGAGAAAAATAGATCTAGCTTCAAAGGATCCTTGGATGGCTTGAAAGTTCTTGAAGCAGAATCATGACACGAAAAAATTTCAAGTAAGATTTCCACTCGAAATAAGATTGTTATAGTTATAGAAATTGAATTAAAGTTTGAATATGATTATTACCTTGTATTAGAAAGATAACCTACTGTAAGTAACAAAGGTTTATTGATCTTGGATGATTACTTGGAATGGATTTAGAAAACTTGGAAGTAAACTTGCAATCTTGGAAGTATTCTTGATTTTATGAAACTAGAACTTTTGGAATTTATGAAGAACACTTAGAACTTGAAGATAGAACTTGAGAGAGATCAATTAGATGAAGAAAATTGAAGAATGAAAGTGTTTGTAGGTGTTTTTGGTCGTTGGTGTATGGATTAGATATAAAGGATATGTAATTTTGTTTTCATCTAAATAAGTCATGAATGATTACTCATATTTTTGTAATTTTATGAGATATTTCATGCTAGTTGCCAAATGATGGTTCTCACATGTGTTAGGTGACTCACATGGGCTGCTAAGAGCTAATCATTGGAGTGTATATACCAATAGTACATACATCTAAAAGCTGTGTATTGTACGAGTACGAATACGGGTGCATACGAGTAGAATTGTTGATGAAACTGAATGAGGATGTAATTGTAAGCATTTTTGTTAAGTAGAAGTATTTTGATAAGTGTCTTGAAGTCTTTCAAAAGTGTATGAATACATATTAAAACACTACATGTATATACATTTTAACTGAGTCGTTAAGTCATCGTTAGTCGTTACATGTAAATGTTGTTTTGAAACCTTTAGGTTAACGATCTTGTTGAATGTTGTTAACCCATTGTTTATTATAACAAATGAGATGTTAAATTGTTATATTATCATGATATTATGATATATAATATATCTTAGTATGATATATATACAGTTAAATGTCGTTACAACGTTAATCGTTACATATATGTCTCGTTTCGAAATCATTAAGTTAGTAGTCTTATTTTTACATATGTATTTCATTGTTAATACACTTAATAATATATTTACTTATCATTTAACATAATTAACCAAGTGTATCAATATCTTAATATGATTCATATATACCTAGTAAGACGTTGTTATAACGATAATCGTTATATATATCGTTTTCGAGTTTCTTAAATTAATAGTCTCATTTTTATGTATATAACTCATTGTTAAAATACCTAATGAGATACATACTTATAATAAAATCATTTTAACTATATATATAACCATATATATGTCATCGTATAGTTTTTACAAGTTTTAACATTCGTGAATCACCGGTCAACTTGGGTGGTCAATTGTCTATATGAAACCTATTTCAATTAATCAAGTCTTAACAAGTTTGATTGCTTAACATGTTGGAAACACTTAATCATGTAAATAACAATTTCATTTAATATATATATAAACATGGAAAAGTTCGGGTCACTACAGTACCTACCCGTTAAATAAAATTCGTCCCGAAATTTTAAGCAGTTGGAGGTGTTGACGTATCTTCTGGAAATAAATGCGGGTATTTCTTCTTCATCTGATCTTCATGCTCCCAGGTGAACTCGGGTCCTCTATGAGCATTCCATCGAACCTTAACAATCGGTATCTTGTTTTGTTTAAGTCTCTTAACCTCACGATCCATTATTTCGACGGGTTCTTCAATGAATTGAAGTTTTTCATTGATTTGGATTTCGTCCAACGGAATAGTGAGATCTTCTTTAGCAAAACATTTATTCAAATTTGAGACGTGGAAAGTGTTATGTACAGTCGCGAGTTGTTGAGGTAACTCAAGTCGGTAAGCTACTGGTCCGACACGATCAATAATCTTGAATGGTCCAATATACCTTGGATTTAATTTCCCTCATTTACCAAATCGAACAACGCCTTTCCAAGGTGCAACTTTAAGCATGACCATCTCTCCAATTTCAAATTCTATATCTTTTCTTTTAATGTCAGCGTAGCTCTTTTGTCGACTTTGGACGGTTTTCAACCATTGTTGAATTTGGATGATCTTCTCGGTAGTTTCTTGTATTATCTTCGGACCCGTAATCTGTCTATCCCCCACTTCACTCCAACAAATCGGAGACCTGCACTTTCTACCATAAAGTGCTTCAAACGGCGCCATCTCAATGCTTGAATGGTAGCTATTGTTGTAGGAAAATTCTGCTAACGGTAGATGTCGATCCCAACTGTTTCCGAAATCAATAACACAAGCTCGTAGCATGTCTTCAAGCGTTTGTATCGTCCTTTCGCTCTGCCCATCAGTTTGTGGATGATAGGCAGTACTCATGTCTAGACGAGTTCCCAATGCTTGCTGTAATGTCTGCCAGAATCTTGAAATAAATCTGCCATCCCTATCAGAAAAAATAGAGATTGGTATTCCATGTCTAGAGACGACTTCCTTCAAATACAGTCGTGCTAACTTCTCCATCTTGTCATCTTCTCTTATTGGCAGGAAGTGTGCTGACTTGGTGAGACGATCAACTATTACCCAAATAGTATCATAACCACTTGCAGTCCTTGGCAATTTAGTAATGAAATCCATGGTAATGTTTTCCCATTTCCATTCCGGGATTTCAGGTTGTTGTAGTAGACCTGATGGTTTCTGATGTTTAGCTTTGACCTTAGAACACGTCAAACATTCTCCTACATATTTAGCAATATCGGCTTTCATACCTGGCCACCAAAAATGTTTCTTAAGATCCTTGCACATTTTCCCCGTTCCAGGATGTATTGAGTATATGGTTTTATGAGCTTCTCTGTGATGACCCGGGAATTTCCGACCAAATTTAAACTTAATCTTTATAGGTTTTCTACACGATAAGCAAAGTCTGTTAGACTGAATCTCAAGAACTTTGAGTTGTGTTCATGAATCATTTAACATTGACCATTCCCGACGCTTCACGAACATATGTTGTAATTAGATATATATATATATATACAAATATAAGTTTATATAATAAATCAAAATATTAGAATACAACTTAATCAATTGACTTAATTTTATAAAATATCATACAAGATAAAAAGTGGTATTTTGAAATGAAAATATAGATATTTTATGTATGATTATTATAATAATGTGATATATTTATAATGTGTAAATGTTAAATATTCAATTAAAGATATTATATAATGTTATATGATTATTGAATATTACATAAGTAGTAATATACTATTAAATTAAAATATAGTTATTATAGTAATATTATTAATATTTTTATTATTATTAATATTAATGTTAATATTAATAATTAATATCATCATTAGTTATATTATTAAATATATTATATAGATTTGAAAGTTAATGAATTTAATTTGTTATCTTTACAAGTATCATTATTACCTTTATTGTTATTACTAATGTAAATATTCAATATTAATATGAGTGTTATCATTTTTATGTTGTAAATTAAATAAAAATGAAATTTGATACAATTAACAAATTGTGCAACTAATTAAAAGTTAAAATATAGTTATTAATATAGTTATTATTACTCTCAAAATAAATACTAATATTAACATTATAGTATCATCACTTTTAGTAAAAATTGTAAATTTAATTAAGATTATCAAAAGTAGTATTATTAAATGATTACAAAAATTATCATTTCCATTATATTTTTTTTATTAAACTATTTTTTTTTTGTATTATTATTATGAAATCATTATTATTAATATTAATACTTATATTATTATTATTACTAATGTAATTATTATTAATATTATTAGTAATATTTATTATCAATATTTATATTTTATTATTAATATCTAGAATAAGTTTATAACATCGAATTTGGAATATGGAGCTGTGTGGGTACCTTTATCCTGTAGTTGATTTAGATCTTATCTCTAATACAGATTCCCAGTCGAATAACAACAGCCTATACAATCCAAATCTGTTAAACATCTCCATCTTCTTTATTTATTCTATTTTTTTTACTCGACGATTCCTCTTGTCGACTGAATGTGCTGTGGCATAATTAAATTACTCTATGTCATTGTTAATTCGTCTACATATCTATTTTCATTCTCACATAAACGATTACAAGTGCTGCAAATTGAATTAACAGAAAAATTAAAAACAAATTTTTAAGAAAACCGTTAGTTTCTTTGTTTCTTTTTAATTTTCCAAAACCCTCAAATTTGAATCTCATTTTAAATTCTATAAATGTGATGATGTTAGAAATCTTTTACTTAGACTCTCTGTAAAGTTTCAAATATTAATTTTTCATATTGAGTTCGAATTAATCGAGTCAAAGTTTTGAAAATAAAAGTCAACTTTTATTCTTTGATCAAATTAAAGATTTGAAGATCGATTCTGTTGAAACTAATAATTTGGAAAGTTTCTGGGTGGGATTTGAAGTACAGTTTGTGTTAAAATTCTAGTCTAAAACCTTCTAGATTACCGAATTGGATTTTGAGTTTATATGTGTTCTTCAAAAACTGTTACAGCGTATATTTTTTTTATTTTTTTTGTTTTTACTAATTTAATTCATCGTATAAAGATTCTATATATATTTTAGATGCTAATACTAATTATTTAATTAATTTTAAACGTGGAAAAAACGTTTGGAATCGAAGTTGGGTCGACTGGATATAGAAGAAAGGAAGAAGATAGAACAGAAAATAATAATCGGGTTAAATAAATAACATTTGAGCTTTAAAACAGAAAGAGAGCAGCAGCTCAGACGGTTAAGGGGTTGTGCGGGTTTTCGAGAGGTCTCGGGTTCGAACCCGGCTGTTGTCAGTCTTCTTTTTTTGAGCTTTTCCTTCAAGGTAGCCAATTTAATTATTATTAATATTATTATTATTATTATTGTTATTATTATTATTAACATACCTATTATTATTATGTTAAAGTGTATCATTAACAAAAATGATTATTAATATACTTTACAATGTTATCAATACTATTACTATTATTATTATTATACTTATAAATTATTAGTTTTATCATTTAAAACATATTATTAATATTATTAGTATTATTATTATTGTTATCGTTAGTATTAGTATTAGCATTATAACTACTATTATTAGTGTCAAATACTACGATTCTCTTTGTCATTTGTATTAATACAAATGTCATGAACATTAATATCATTTTAGTACTAGTCTTAAGTATTATTATTATTGTTATTATCATTATTATGTTTATTATTATTACTAGTGGAATGAGTATAAATACTAATAATATCATCTTTATTAATAATATAAATATTAGTAATGTATTATTAAACTTATTATTTTTATCATTAATTGTAAGATGAATAGTTTTATATAAAAATACAACACAACAATAATAAAATATACATGTCATTATACTATTATTAATAAAATGATAATTACTAAACTATATATATATAAAAGGTATAAATTAATACGTAAATATATATTGTTATCATATATAGACACTCTAATATATATTTTTGTAACATATTATAAAGAATGATAAAGATTAGTTATATTATATATATATATATATATATATATATATATATATATATATATATATATATATATATATATATATATATATATATATATATATATATATATATATATATATATATATATATAAACTAAATATATTAAATTGATCTAAATAACAAATGACATAACAAGTATATTATTAATAATATTTTATATAAACTTACTCAATTACAATTATGTGTATTAACAAATAAACAGACGATATAGGTTCGTGAATCCGAGGCAAACCCTGCATTGTTCTGCTGTCTAATGACGTCATATGTATTTTTACTACAAAATACAGTATCGTGAGTTTCATTAATCCCTTTTTAAATGCTTTTGCAATATATATTTTTGGGACTGAGAATACATGCGCTGTTTTTATAACTGTTTTACGAAATAGACACAAGAATTTGAAACTACATTATATGGTTGAATGATCGAAATCGGATATGCCCCTTTTTATTAAGTCTGGTAATCTAAGAATTAGGGAACAGACACACTAATTGACGCGAACTCTAAAGATAGATCTATCGGGCCCAACAAGCCCCATCCAAAGTACCGGATGCTTTAGTACTTCGAAATTTATATCATGTCCGAAGGAGGATCCCGGAATGATGGGGATATTCTTATATGCATATTGTGAATGTCGATTACCAGGTGTTCAATCCATATGAATGATATTTTGTCTCTATGCATGGGACGTATATTTATGAGAACTGAATATGAAATCTTGTGGTCTATTAAAATTATGAAATGATTATTTATGTTAAACTAATGAACTCACCAACCTTTTGGTTGACACTTGAAAGCATGTTTATTCTTAGGTATGAAAGAAATCTTTCGCTGTGCATTTACTCATTTTAGAGATAATACTTGGAGTCATTCATGACATATTTCAAAAGACGTTGCATTCAAGTCGTCGAGTTCATCAAGATTATTATTGAGTCAATTTATAGTTGGATATATTATGAAATGGTATGCATGTCTGTCAACTTTAGATGTAATGAAAGAATGTCTTTTCAAAAACGAATGCAATGTTTGTAAAATGTATCATATAGAGGTCAAGTACCTCGCGATGTAATCAACTGATGTGAATCGTTTATAATCGATATGGACTTCGTCCGGATGGATTAGGACGGGTCCTTTCAGTTGGTATCAGAGCGGTGGTCATAGCGAACCAGGTCTTGCATTTGTGTGTCTAACTAGTAGTCGTTAGGATGCATTAATGAGTCTGGACTTCGAGCTGGTCTGCATATCAAAAAGTTTTGCTTATCATTTTGTGTCGAAAATTATCTTCTTATCATTCTTATTCTAGACACATCTTGCTGCATTGATTACATGAATAATGTATATACAAGATTCATATCTTAGCGTATCCGTTACTGTAAACCTTACCTGGCGTATCCCGTAAATTCCTCCGTAATATACGAAACCTTTTGTTCTATATATATGGATATTCTATGTAAGTAAGAACACCATCCGTTTGCCAGAAAATCATTTCATATTTAAAAATTCTTTATTCAATCGTATGAAATGGAATTCGTCATTAGTTCAAGTCACTCGGATTCCGAAATGGAATCCCACTCAAGCTCCGAAAGCAGTGTGACCGAAATGGATCAACCAATCAGTCATCATCTATTCTGAATGAATTGGGGGTGGGTTCGTAGCCTCCTCAATCATTGGAGACAAGAAGAAGGTGATCCTTTCCATCCGCCACATTGCCCTATTGGTGAAGAACCTGAAGCACTTACCGGTGAACCTATCTGAAACACCATCTTCAGCCTCATTTCCGGGGTAACTTGACAAGATTATATTCTATCCACAATTCTGAACCTTATTCATCCACTCGTTCCGACCGACAATCATCCTGGAGTAATAAGTCAACAAACTTCGCGCTTGAATAATCAATTCGGAGAATATGGTGCAAAATGTACCAGCTTCAGCAACATCACCGGCACCAACAGTACAATTAATAACAGCACCAGTACCATCAACAATCCATGCCTCAACATCTCATTATGTACCTTGAGTATAATCATCGTTCTACGTATCGTTCTACATCGATTATCTTCGTTCTTCATGACGATTAAGTAATCTCTAAATGTTTTAGAGATTATGTATTCTAGTTCTAATGGTAAACCAAATGAGTTTAATATCATATTAACTCATTAAATCCATGATTATATCTGAAGAAAATATATATGTATATATATTTTCATAAAGATTGTAATTAAAAATTCTTTTGTACAAACTGTTGATGATGAAAATATTTTAACGGGTAGGTAATACCCGAGGAATATTTAAATTTCACATTAACAAGTTACATTGTACGCTCTACGAATCTGTTTCAACAGTCATATACTATCCTACTTACATCCACCGATATACGTATCCGTTCACCAAAGAATAACTATTTTCATTCAAATTCAAATTTCATATTAGGATTTTGACATATCAGAATCCAACAAGTGGCATAATGAAGAAAAAATGGACACAATAAAAATTGATTAGAAACACACTAATTAACAATATGAAATCTTGTTAAGAATCCATGCTAACAAAGTCCTAGCTAACTATTCCTAGCTAACTGTTAATTCCGTATTATATTTTATTTATCGCAATTTAATTATCGCAATTTATTTTATCGCAATTTAATTCTCGCAATTTTATTTATCGTCATTTAATTTCTGTTATTTACTTTACGCACTTTATTTATCGTCATTTAATTTCTGTTATTTATTTTACGCACTTTAAATATCGGGACATGTATACAAGGTTTTGACATATCATATCGACGCATCTATATATATTATTTGGAATCACCATAGACACTCTATATGCAGTAATGATCGAGTTCTCTATACAGGGTTGAGGTTGATTCTCAAATAATATATATACTTAGAGTTGTGATCGAGTCTGAGACGTGTACACGGGTCACGATATTTATTAATCAATTCGAATATTATATATTAAATTATATATGAATTACTGGACTGTTACTGTGGAATATCAACTGTGGACTACCAACACTGGACAATTAAAATGAATTAAAATATTGATTATAACATATGAAACTAAACAATTCTTCAAGTTTGCCACTTGATTTCATCTTAAACCTCATTTGTATCTTGACGATTACAATCCGCGTTCAAACCTTTCATGATTCTTGAAAACACCTCAATCGAGAGGATGAACCAATCGCACTTCATCTGGAGGAAAGAAGATTGATGCATATAGTTATGCACCTGAAAAACTCTCGGAAGCTGAGTAAACGTTTAACACGTGGTTGTGCTAATTCCTTTAGTGTTATTATTAACCAAAATAACTTTGCAGTTCTTCTTCAAAATAGCCAATTTTGTCACAGCTTCAGCAAATCAACTTCGACTTTTCATCCGGATTGGTCTTATTATAACCTTGATATATAAGTTTGCCTTTCGTCATCGTTACCAGGGGAACCGTCTATATCCCACCACATTAGCAGTAAACTTACCAGCAACCTTGTTACTTCTTGACTTAAATCTCTATGATAAATCATTATATTTATTCATTGAAACCCTATCATATACTCATCCGCATCTTGTAACGAGAACTGCCATACCAATTACCGGGAATCAACAATCAGTACTTTGAAAACTCACAGCATATCTACTTCAACAGTTATATGTATGACATTTATCTCTTAGAATTATGACCTTTCAGTCTGAAAAGCACTCATTCACAAATCAATACTCTGAATGTTGAAAAAGTTGAATGAAGCAGCAGAAACTGTAGATAACCGTAAACAACCATAATCATCGAAAGTTTGATGATAAAGATTAGTATGTTGGAAAAGCTCAGAAAAGTTGGAACTGGAAAGTGGATTGAGCTAACCATAAAGGAAACCAAGGAGAAATACAAGTAACATACCCTAAATTCATAGAACCCAGATAAATCTAGATCCGTTGAAATCTTTAGAGAATATCTTGCTCCGAAGTCATGTTAAAATCTTGCGGAAAATCTTTCTCCATCAATCATCGAACTTAGAAATTCCAAAATATCATCATCCATATTTTTGATATTTCTGAGGATATTTTCATCAATATTCTCGTCCGAAATTATATACCTCTTCGTGCTTCCTGTGTATCATTATATTGGAAATATTCAATAGAAAATTTAGTACCGAAAAGCAGATTATGCGAAACTATGAAGGAAGCCGTGGACAAATCACAAAGAATAAGTTTGACTTCAAAGAATCCAAATGATTCAATGCCTGCTAAAATCTTTAGCGAATACCTTGCTTCTGACTCCAAACTCTTGAGGACAACTTTTCTTCACCATCCTTCGATATTAGAAAATCCAAGATATCATCGTATCTTTCGTTATAAATATCCACCATATTTCTGAAGATAATTTCATAACTATTCTTATCTGAAAGCATTAATCTCTTCGTGCTACATCATATAGAAACTGTTAGTTTCTATATTCTGTAAACTTTTGAGCTTAAAATATGAATGTTATTGAAGTAATGTTGGAAACTGATGCATGAGTTAGTATAATATAATGACACTTGATCAACGTGATTATATTACAGTAAGTCATGCTGAGTTTCTAAATGGAACATGATGATTCACAGATTATAATGTCATCATGTGCCATGTTACATAACTCTTTTATTCTGCTTAACTTCTGAACATATCAAGAAAATATATTCTTGATAGTTCTATTCTCAGCGATTCGGGTAATTTGAAAAAATAAATTGTGCTACTACCTTTCCTTTCTACCTTGTATATTGTGATTATTCGAAACTCCATATCTATGAATTCTGGACCGTTACTTGCGAAAAGTAAACAAAAGCATGAAGCTCTGAAATAGAAAGGGGGTATAAATCGCAGCAAATAAGAGAGGGCATTAACTGTGGATGACAATGATTATAGGAGACAGAAGCAGGGACATTGAAATAAAAGGGAAGACATAAAACTCAACAACCCAGAAATTTCAAACCGTGGATATTAGTACGTATAGCAATATAAAGACACGGGAGGATTATAAATATAATAATCCCTAGAGCATAATAGAAATAAACAGATTCTTCAGGTGGGAGTTGGAAAAGAAGAACGATCATTGCGATAGTTAGAATAAGAACAAGGATCAAAACAGGGTTAAGCATTTTCATAAATCTATTGAATTTAGGAATTGAGTATAGAAGTGGTGAAAACAAATGGACCGGAAAAGGTAAATTTATAAAGGAAATATCAGACATAGTAATCGAGGCAGATTACCGTATTTAATTATAGAGATCTTAATTTACTTACTCACCGAAGAATCAAATCTTTTAGGTTTCGATGATCTTCTCGAAATCCCTTGAATTCCGGAATTCAACCCAGGCTCCGTCAAAAGTTAAGACGAATCCTTATTTTTCCTATTTTAATCTTTTGTGATAGCTTCATTCGTATTCTTCGAATAATCGAATTATTTTATCCATATTACTCAATGATGATAAAACTCAATTTATCAACTTATATTCGTCATGAAAACATTTTTATTGTTAGCCTTGACCACCTCACTCAAATTTCGGGACGAAATTTCTTTAACGGGTAGGTACTGTGATGACCCGGGAATTTCTGACCAAATTTAAACTTAATCTTTATAGGTTTTCGACACGATAAGCAAAGTCTGTTAGACTGAATCTCAAGAACTTTGAGTTGTGTTCATGAATCATTTAACATTGACCATTCCCGACGCTTCACGAACATATGTTGTAATTAGATATATATATATATATACAAATATAAGTTTATATAATAAATCAAAATATTAGAATACAACTTAATCAATTGACTTAATTATATAAAATATCATACAAGATAAAAAGTGGTATTTTGAAATGAAAATATAGATATTTTATGTATGATTATTATAATAATGTGATATATTTATAATGTGTAAATGTTAAATATTCAATTAAAGATATTATATAATGTTATATGATTATTGAATATTACATAAGTAGTAATATACTATTAAATTAAAATATAGTTATTATAGTAATATTATTAATATTTTTATTATTATTAATATTAATGTTAATATTAATAATTAATATCAGCATTAGTTATATTATTAAAGATATTATATAGATTTGAAAGTTAATGAATTTAATTTGTTATCTTTACAAGTATCATTATTACCTTTATTGTTATTACTAATGTAAATATTCAATATTAATATGAGTGTTATCATTTTTATGTTGTAAATTAAATAAAAATGAAATTTGATACAATTAACAAATTGTGCAACTAATTAAAATTTAAAATATAGTTATTAATATAGTTATTATTACTCTCAAAATAAATACTAATATTAACATTATAGTATCATCACTTTTAGTAAAAATTGTAAATTTAATTAAGATTATCAAAAGTAGTATTATTAAATGATTACAAAAATTATCATTTCCATTATATTTTTTTTATTAAACTATTTTTTTTTGTATTATTATTATGAAATCATTATTATTAATATTAATACTTATATTATTATTATTACTAATGTAATTATTATTAATATTATTAGTAATATTTATTATCAATATTTATATTTTATTATTAATATCTAGAATAAGTTTATAACATCGAATTTGGAATATGGAGCTGTGTGGGTACCTTTATCCTGTAGTTGATTTAGATCTTTTCTCTAATACAGATTCCCAGTCGAATAACAACAGCCTATACAATCCAAATCTGTTAAACATCTCCATCTTCTTTATTTATTCTGTTTTTTTTTACTCGACGATTCCTCTTGTCGACTGAATGTGCTGTGGCATAATTAAATTACTCTGTCATTGTTAATTCGTCTACATATCTATTTTCATTCTCACATAAACGATTACAACTGCTGCAAATTGAATTAACAGAAAAATTAAAAACAAATTTTTAAGAAAACCGTTAGTTTCTCTGTTTCTTTTTAATTTTCCAAAACCCTCAAATTTGAATCTCATTTTAAATTCTATAAATGTGAAGATGTTAGAAATCTTTTACTTAGACTCTCTGTAAAGTTTCAAATATTAATTTTTCATATTGAGTTCGAATTAATCGAGTCAAAGTTTTGAAAATAAAAGTCAACTTTTATTCTTTGATCAAATTAAAGATTTGAAGATCGATTCTGTTGAAACTAATAATTTGGAAAGTTTCTGGGTGGGATTTGAAGTACAGTTTGTGTTAAAATTCTAGTCTAAAACCTTCTAGATTACCGAATTGGATTTTGAGTTTATATGTGTTCTTCAAAAACTGTTACAGCGTATATTTTTTTTATTTTTTTTGTTTTTACTAATTTAATTTTTCGTATAAAGATTCTATATATATTTTAGATGCTAATACTAATTATTTAATTAATTTTAAACGTGGAAAAAACGTTTGGAATCGAAGTTGGGTCGACTGGATATAGAAGAAAGGAAGAAGATAGAACAGAAAATAATAATCGGGTTAAATAAATAACATTTGAGCTTTAAAACAGAAAGAGAGCAGCAGCTCAGATGGTTAAGGGGTTGTGCGGGTTTTCGAGAGGTCTCGGGTTCGAACCCGGCTGTTGTCAGTCTTCTCTTTTTGAGCTTTTCCTTCAAGGTAGCCAATTTAATTATTATTAATATTATTATTATTATTATTGTTATTGTTATTATTATTATTAACATACCTATTATTATTATGTTAAAGTGTATTATTAACAAAAATGATTATTAATATACTTTACAATGTTATCAATACTATTACTATTATTATTATTATACTTATAAATTATTAGTTTTATCATTTAAAACATATTATTAATATTATTAGTATTATTATTATTGTTATCATTAGTATTAGTATTAGCATTATAACTACTATTATTAGTGTCAAATACTACGATTCTCTATGTCATTTGTATTAATACAAATGTCATGAACATTAATATCATTTTAGTACTAGTCTTAAGTATTATTATTATTGTTATTATCATTATTATGTTTATTATTATTACTAGTGGAATGAGTATAAATACTAATAATATCATCTTTATTAATAATATAAATATTAGTAATGTATTATTAAACTTATTATTTTTATCATTAATTGTAAGATGAATAGTTTTATATAAAAATACAACACAACAATAATAAAATATACATGTCACTATACTATTATTAATAAAATGATAATTACTAAACTATATATATATATATATATATATATATATATATATATGTATATATATATATATATATGTATATATATATATATATATATGTATATATATATATATATATATATATATATATATATATATATATATATATATATATATATATATATATATATATATATATATATATATATAAGGTATAAATTAATACGTAAATATATATTGTTATCATATATAGACACTCTAATATATATTTTTGTAACATATTATAAAGAATGATAAAGATTAGTTATATTATATATATATATATATATATATATATATATATATATATATATATATATATATATATATAAACTAAATATATTAAATTGATCTAAATAACAAATGACATAACAAGTATATTATTAATAATATTTTATATAAACTTACTCAATTACAATTATGTGTATTAACAAATAAACAGACGATATAGGTTCGTGAATCCGAGGCAAACCCTGCATTGTTCCGCTGTCTAATGACGTCATATGTATTTTTACTACAAAATACATTATCGTGAGTTTCATTAATCCCTTTTTAAATGCTTTTGCAATATATATTTTTGGGACTGAGAATACATGCGCTGTTTTTATAACTGTTTTACGAAATAGACACAAGAATTTGAAACTACATTATATGGTTGAATGATCGAAATCGGATATGCCCCTTTTTATTAAGTCTGGTAATCTAAGAATTAGGGAACAGACACCTTAATTGACGCGAACTCTAAAGATAGATCTATCGGGCCCAACAAGCCCCATCCAAAGTACCGGATACTTTAGTACTTCGAAATTTATATCATGTCCGAAGGAGGATCCCGGAATGATGGGGATATTCTTATATGCATATTGTGAATGTCGATTATGAAATGTCCCGTTCTTATTGATTAAAAACGTTCCATATTAATTGATTTCGTTGCGTGGTTTTGACCTCTATATGAGACGTTTTTCAAAGACTGCATTCATTTTAAAACAAACCATAACCTTTATTTCATCAATAGAGGTTTAAAAAGCTTTACGTAGATTATCAAATAGTGATAATCTAAAATATCCTGTTTACACACGACCATTACATAATGGTTTACAATACAAATATGTTACAACAAAATAAGTTTCTTGAATGCAGTTTTTACACAATATCATACAAGCATGGACTCCAAATCTCATCCTTATTTAAGTATGCGACAGCGGAAGCTCTTAATAATCACCTGAGAATAAACATGCTTAAAACGTCAACAAAAATGTTGGTGAGTTATAGGTTTAACCTATATATATCAAATCATAATAATAGACCACAAGATTTCATATTTCAATACACATCCCATACATAGAGATAAAAATAATTCATATGGTGAACACCTGGTAGCCGACATTAACAAGATGCATATATATAAGAATATCCCCATCATTCCGGGACACCCTTCGGATATGATATAAATTTCGAAGTACTAAAGCATCCGGTACTTTGGATGGGGCTTGTTGGGCCCGATATATCTATCTTTAGGATTCGCGTCAATTAGGGTGTCTGTTCCCTAATTCTTAGATTACCAGACTAAAAATGGGCATATTCGGTTTAATAATTCAGCCATAGAATGTAATTTTAGATACTTGTGTCCATTTCGTAAAACAGTTATAAAAGCAGCGCATGTATTCTCAGTCCCAAAAATATATATTGCAAAAACATTTAAAAAGGGATTAATGAAACTCACTTTCACAGACTTTTTACTTCGTCGAGAAGTAAGACTTGGCCACTGGTTGATTCACGAACCTATAACAATATATACATATATATCAAAGTATGTTCAAAATATATTTACAACACTTTTAATATATTTTGATGTTTTAAGTTTATTAAGTCAGCTGTCCTCGTTAGTAACCTACAACTAGTTGTCCACAGTTAGATGTACAGAAATAAATCGATAAATATTATCTTGAATCAATCCACGACCCAGTGTATACGTATCTCAGTATTGATCACAACTCAAACTATATATATTTTGGAATCAACCTCAACCCTGTATAGCTAACTCCAACATTCACATATAGAGTGTCTATGGTTGTTCCGAAATATATATAGATGTGTCGACATGATAGGTCGAAACATTGTATACGTGTCTATGGTATCTCAAGATTACATAATATATAATACAAGTTGATTAAGTTATGGTTGGAATAGATTTGTTACCAATTTTCACGTAGCTAAAATGAGAAAAATTATCCAATCTTGTTTTACCCATAACTTCTTCATTTTAAATCCGTTTTGAGTGAATCAAATTGCTATGGTTTCATATTGAACTCTATTTTATGAATCTAAACAGAAAAAGTATAGGTTTATAGTCGGAAAAATAAGTCACAAGTCGTTTTTGTAAAGGTAGTCATTTCAGTCGAAAGAACGACGTCTAGATGACCATTTTAGAAAACATACTTCCACTTTGAGTTTAACCATAATTTTTGGATATAGTTTCATGTTCATAATAAAAATCATTTTCTCAGAATAACAACTTTTAAATCAAAGTTTATCATAGTTTTTAATTAACTAACCCAAAACAGCCCGCAGTGTTACTACGACGGCGTAAATCCGGTTTTACGGTGTTTTTCGTGTTTCCAGGTTTTAAATTATTAAGTTAGCATATAATATAGATACAGAACATGTGTTTAGTTGATTTTAAAAGTCAATTTAGAAGGATTAACTTTTGTTTGCGAACAAGTTTAGAATTAACTAAACTATGTTCTAGTGATTACAAGTTTAAACCTTCGAATAAGATAGCTTTATATGTATGAATCGAATGATGTTATGAACATCATTACTACCTTAAGTTCCTTGGATAAACCTACTGGAAAAGAGAAAAATGGATCTAGCTTAAACGGATCCTTGGATGGCTCGAAGTTCTTGAAGCAGAATCATGACACGAAAACAAGTTCAAGTAAGATCATCACTTGAAATAAGATTGTTATAGTTATAGAAATTGAACCAAAGTTTGAATATGATTATTACCTTGTATTAGAATGATAACCTACTGTAAGAAACAAAGATTTCTTGAGGTTGGATGATCACCTTACAAGATTGGAAGTGAGCTAAGTATTCTTGATTTTATGTAACTAGAACTTGTAGAATATATGAAGAACACTTAGAACTTGAAGATAGAACTTGAGAGAGATCAATTAGATGAAGAAAATTGAAGAATGAAAGTGTTTGTAGGTGTTTTTGGTCGTTGGTGTATGGATTAGATATAAAGGATATGTAATTTTGTTTTCATGTAAATAAGTCATGAATGATTACTCATATTTTTGTAATTTTATGAGATATTTCATGCTAGTTGCCAAATGATGGTTCTCACATGTGTTAGGTGACTCACATGGGCTGCTAAGAGCTGATCATTGGAGTGTATATACCAATAGTACATACATCTAAAAGCTGTGTATTGTACGAGTACGAATACGGGTGCATACGAGTAGAATTGTTGATGAAACTGAACGAGGATGTAATTGTAAGCATTTTTGTTAAGTAGAAGTATTTTGATAAGTGTATTGAAGTCTTTCAAAAGTGTATAAATACATATTAAAACACTACATGTATATACATTTTAACTGAGTCGTTAAGTCATCGTTAGTCGTTACATGTAAGTGTTGTTTTGAAACCTTTAGGTTAACGATCTTGTTAAATGTTGTTAACCCAATGTTTATAATATCAAATGAGATTTTAAATTATTATATTATCATGATATTATCATGTATGAATATCTCTTAATATGATATATATACATTAAATGTCTTTACAACGATAATCGTTACATATATGTCTCGTTTAAAAATCATTAAGTTAGTAGTCTTGTTTTTACATATGTAGTTCATTGTTAATATACTTAATGATATGTTTACTTATCATAGTATCATGTTAACTATATATATATATCCATATATATGTCATCATATAGTTTTTACAAGTTTTAACGTTCGTGAATCACCGGTCAACTTGGGTGGTCAATTGTCTATATGAAACATATTTCAATTAATCAAGTCTTAACAAGTTTGATTGTTTAACATGTTGGAAACATTTAATCATGTAAATATCAATCTCAATTAATATATATAAACATGGAAAAGTTCGGGTCACTACAGTACCTACCCGTTAAATAAATTTCGTCCCGAAATTTTAAGCTGTTGAAGGTGTTGACGAATCTTCTGGAAATAGATGTGGGTATTTCTTCTTCATCTGATCTTCACGCTCCCAGGTGAACTCGGGTCCTCTACGAGCATTCCATCGAACCTTAACAATTGGTATCTTGTTTTGCTTAAGTCTTTTAACCTCACGATCCATTATTTTGACGGGTTCTTCGATGAATTGAAGTTTTTCGTTGATTTGGATTTCATCTAACGGAATAGTGAGATCTTCTTTAGCAAAACATTTCTTCAAATTCGAGACATGGAAAGTGTTATGTACAGCTGCGAGTTGTTGAGGTAACTCAAGTCGGTAAGCTACTGGTCCGACACGATCAATAATCTTGAATGGTCCAATATACCTTGGATTTAATTTCCCTCGTTTACCAAATCGAACAACGCCTTTCCAAGGTGCAACTTTAAGCATGACCATCTCTCCAATTTCAAATTCTATATCTTTTCTTTTAATGTCAGCGTAGCTCTTTTGTCGACTTTGGGCGGTTTTCAACTGTTGTTGAATTTGGATGATCTTCTCGGTAGTTTCTTGTATAATCTCCGGACCCGTAATTTGTCTATCCCCCACTTCACTCCAACAAATCGGAGACCTGCACTTTCTACCATAAAGTGCTTCAAACGCCGCCATCTCAATGCTTGAATGGTAGCTGTTATTGTAGGAAAATTCTGCTAACGGTAGATGTCGATCCCAACTGTTTCCAAAATCAATAACACATGCTCGTAGCATGTCTTCAAGCGTTTGTATCGTCCTTTCGCTCTGCCCATCAGTTTGTGGATGATAGGCAGTACTCATGTCTAGACGAGTTCCTAATGCTTGCTGTAATGTCTGCCAGAATCTTGAAATAAATCTACCATCCCTATCAGAGATAATAGAGATTGGTATTCCATGTCTGGAGACGACTTCCTTCAAATACAGTCGTGCTAACTTCTCCATCTTGTCATCTTCTCTTATTGGCAGGAAGTGTGCTGATTTGGTGAGACGATCAACTATTACCCAAATAGTATCAAAACCACTTGCAGTCCTTGGCAATTTAGTGATGAAATCCATGGTAATGTTTTCCCATTTCCATTCCGGGATTTCGGGTTGTTGAAGTAGACCTGATCGTTTCTGATGCTTAGCTTTGACCTTAGAACACGTCAAACATTCTCCTACATATTTAGCAACATCGGCTTTCATACCCGGCCACCAAAAATATTTCTTGAGATCCTTGTACATCTTCCCCGTTCCAGGATGTATTGAGTATCTGGTTTTATAAGCTTCTCTAAGTACCATTTCTCTCATATCTCCAAATTTTGGTACCCAAATCCTTTCAGCCCTATACCGGGTTCTGTCTTCCCGAATATTAAGATGCTTCTCCGATCCCTTGGGTATTTCATCCTTTAAATTTCCCTCTTTTAAAACTCCTTGTTGCGCCTCCTTTATTTGAGTAGTATGGTTATTATGAATCATTATATTCATAGATTTTACTCGAATGGGTTCTCTGTCCTTCCTGCTCAAGGCATCGGCTACCACATTTGCCTTCCCTGGGTGGTAACGAATCTCAAAGTCGTAATCATTCAATAATTCAATCCACCTACGTTGCCTCATATTCAGTTGTTTCTGATTAAATATGTGTTGAAGACTTTTGTGGTCGGTATATATAATACTTTTGACCCCATATAAGTAGTGCCTCCAAGTCTTTAATGCAAAAACAATCGCGCCTAATTCCAAATCATGCGTCGTATAATTTTGTTCGTGAATCTTCAATTGTCTAGACGCATAAGCAATCACCTTCGTTCGTTGCATTAATACACAACCGAGACCTTGCTTTGATGCGTCACAATAAATCACAAAATCATCATTCCCTTCAGGCAATGACAATATAGGTGCCGTAGTTAGCTTTTTCTTCAATAACTGAAACGCTTTCTCTTGTTCATCATTCCATTCAAATTTCTTCCCTTTATGCGTTAATGCAGTTAAGGGTTTTGCTATTCTGGAAAAGTCTTGGATGAACCTTCTGTAGTAACCAGCTAGTACTAAAAACTGGCGTATGTGTTTCGGAGTTTTCCACTTTTCAACCGTTTCTATCTTTGCCGGATCCACCTTAATACCTTCTTTGTTCACTATGTGATCGAGGAATTGAACTTCTTCCAACCAAAATGCACACTTTGAAAACTTAGCGTACAATTCTTCCTTCCTCAATACTTCTAACACCTTTCTCAAATGTTCACCGTGTTCTTGGTCATTCTTTGAGTAAATAAGTATGTCATCAATGAAAACAATGACAAACTTGTCAAGGTATGGTCCACAAACTCGGTTCATAAGGTCCATGAACACAGCTGGTGCATTAGTTAAACCAAACGGCATGACCATAAACTCGTAATGACCGTAACGTGTTCTGAAAGCAGTCTTTGGAATATCATCTTCTTTCACCCGCATTTGATGATACCCGGAACGTAAGTCAATCTTTGAATAAACAGACGAGCCTTGTAGTTGATCAAATAAGTCGTCGATTCTCGGAAGTGGGTAGCAGTTCTTGATGGTAAGTTTGTTCAACTCTCGATAGTCGATACACAACCTGAATGTACCATCTTTCTTCTTGACAAACAAAATAGGAGCTCCCCACGGTGATGTGCTTGGTCGAATGAAACTACGCTCTAAAAGTTCTTGTAATTGGCTTTGCAGTTCTTTCATCTCGCTGGGTGCGAGTCTGTAAGGAGCACGAGCTATTGGTGCAGCTCCTGGTACAAGATCTATTTGAAATTCAACGGATCGATGTGGGGGTAATCCCGGTAATTCTTTCGGAAATACATCGGGAAATTCTTTTGCAATGGGAACATCATTGATGCTCTTTTCTTCAGTTTGTACTTTCTCGACGTGTGCTAGAACAGCATAGCAACCTTTTCTTATTAGTTTTTGTGCCTTCAAATTACTAATAAGATGTAGCTTCGTGTTGCCCTTTTCTCCGTACACCATTAAGGGTTTTCCTTTTTCTCGTATAATGCGAATTGCATTTTCGTAACAAACGATCTCTGCTTTCACTTCTTTCAACCAGTCCATACCGATTATCACATCAAAACTCCCTAACTCTACTGGTATCAAATCAATCTTAAATGTTTCGCTAACCAGTTTAATTTCTCGATTCCGACATATTATTTGCTGAAATTAATTTACCATTTGCTAATTCGAGTAAAAATTTACTATCCAAAGGCGTCAATGGACAACTTAATTTAGCACAAAAATCTCTACTCATATAGCTTCTATCCGCACCCGAATCAAATAAAGCGTAAGCAGATTTATTGTCAATAAGAAACGTACCCGTAACAAGCTCCGGGTCTTCCTGTGCCTCTGCCGCATTAATATTGAAAACTCTTCCGCGTCCTTGTCCATTCGTGTTCTCCTGGTTCGGGCAATTTCTAATAATGTGGCCCGGTTTTTCACATTTATAACAAACTACATTGGCATAACTTGCTCTGACACTACTTGCTCCGCCATTACTCGTTCCGACACCATTTGTTCCTTTCGTTCTATTAACCCCTGGTCCGTAGACCTCACACTTCGCCGCGCTATGACCATTTCTTTTACACTTGTTGCAAAATTTGGTGCAGAACCCCGAGTGATACTGATGTTAAAGCAGGGGGGTATAAAATACTATTAAATTTTAGCAGAAAAATACTATTAAATACGATACAATTTTACACAAGATATTTATTTATTTATAGAATGGATATACTTAAACCTTGCTACAACACTTATAGGCAGTGTACCTAATCGTACAGTAGTGTAGTTTTTAGTAAGTCCGGTTCGTTCCACAGGGAAATCTTTAAGCAAAGCTCAACGCTATATTAGTTTACTTTTATAAAAATACAAATATATATATATAAATAATATTATTATTATAAAGGGGGGTTTTTACCGTTTAATGACCGGTTTGTCGATTTTAAAACTTTAGTCGCAGTTAAAACCTAATGTAAAATATAAGCGTAAAGTAAATAACGATAATGAAATTGCGAATAATAAAAATGCGATAAAAATTAAATTGCGATAATTAAAAAGTACGATAATTAAAAGTGCGATAAAATGAAATAACAATAAATAAAAGTGCGATAATTAGAAGTGCAATTAAATATACAATAAAGGAAATAAAATATGATATAAAAGAATTATGCTTATTTAAACTTCCGTAATCATGATGTTTGACGTGTTAATTTTAGTTTTATGCCCATGGGTTAATTGTCCTTTGTCCTGGATTATTCAATATGTCCGTCTGGTTTTTGTCCATAACAGTCCATCAGTCATAAATATAAATTGCAAGTGTCCTTGTCAAATTATTATTATACCCGAAGATAAATATTCCAACTAATTGGGGATTCGAATTGTAACAAGGTTTTAATACTTTGTTTAATGAATACACCAGGTTATCGACTGCGTGTAAACCAAGGTTTTACTACTTTGTTAACAATTACACCAATTACCCTTGAATGTAATTTCACCCCTGTTTTAATTATTCTAGTGGCTATTAATCCATTCCCGTGTCCGGTTAAATGAACGATTATTCGTACATATAAATACCCCGCCCATCGTGTCCGATCGAGTGTATATGGTAATTTATAGGGACGCCCAATTGTAAATCTTTATATTAACATTAACAAACTTTCATTTAGTTAAACAAATATAAAGCCCATTAATAGCCCATAGTCTAGTTTCCACAAGTGTCGTTCTTTTGTCCAAACCCCAATTATGGTACAAAGCCCAATTACCCAATTTTAATAATTAGCCTAACATCATGATTACTTCGTTTTAAACAAGCATAATAATAACTTAGCTACGAGACATTAATATAAAAAGGTTGAACATAACTTACAATGATTAAAAATAGCGTAGCGTTACACGGACAGAATTTCGACTTACACCTTTACAACATTCGCTAACATACCCTTATTATTAGAATTATAATTAAAATTAAAATATAAATATAAATATATTACGTATATGAAGAGGAAGAGAAAAATGATATTTATTTTGATCAGAATTCGGGTTGATTTATAGCCAGGAATGATTTTTGGGGCTCCGCGACTCGCGGCAAAAAGCCCTTCAAACTCCGCGAGTCGCGGAGAGGTATTTTCAATTTACTCCCTTGGAGTTTCTGGCTGCCGACAGTTTTAAATATATATATATAATATATATATAATTAATATAATTAATTATATATTATATTATATTTATATATATAGTTAACTTGTAATTTTTAGTCCGTTGCGTCGAGCGTTAAGAATTGACTCTGGTCCCGGTTCCGGATTTTCGAACGTCCTCGCGTATAATTTAATATCTTGTACTTTGCGTTTTGAATCTTGTACTCTTGTGATTTCGAGACGTTTCTTATCAATAATTGGAACCTTTTTGATTGTCTTTTGTACTTTTGAGCTTTTTGGTCGTTTGCGTCTTCAATTCGTCGAATCTGTCTTTTGTCTTCACCTTTTATTATTTAAACGAATATCTCTTGTAAATAGAACAATTGCAACTAAAAGCTTGTCTTTCTTGAGGAATAATGCTATGAAATATATGTTCGTTTTTAGCATTATCAAATATTCCCACACTTGAGCGTTGCTTGTCCTCAAGCAATATCGTCTTTGAAATACTAGAATCACTTTTTTATTCTTCACACTTTGTACATCAGTGATTTCTATACGGCGGTATAAACAATGGTAGTAACGATATGGTTTACAGTCCCACATGACTATAAAAATTTAGATCCATTAAGGAAATTGGATCTTTATGAAAACATTTGATCTTTTGAAAATTAAATCTAGTTTTTACCCTAGATAAGTTTTCCGGAATAACCCTTTACCGGTGTTTGCAAAATATTTTTGTGGGTTTGGTGGGTTTCAGATTTGAAAATTTTAGCTCAAAACTTGCGGTTTTGTGTCACCCACTTGCTAACCTTGTATTAGGAAAGCAACACGTCCAGTTTACTTGTTCCGTATATTCCCTTTCGGCAAACTACCGTCCGGTTGTAAAGGAAAGCGTTGAACAAGCAACTGTTTAAGGCAATGTCCCGTGACATGCTTTTGATTATGGTCTTATAACGTGTCGGACGCAATTACTATCCTTGGTAGGAGCAATAGTAAAGATCATCCTTTGATTTTTTTCGGTCTGGCACAAAGTCCTGTCTTGACCATGTTATGCAACCACCGTTCTTACGGTTGACACCCGATTTAGTTCAGGTGACCTAATGAA
Source organism: Rutidosis leptorrhynchoides (assembly GCF_046630445.1). Classification (NCBI taxonomy): domain Eukaryota; kingdom Viridiplantae; phylum Streptophyta; class Magnoliopsida; order Asterales; family Asteraceae; genus Rutidosis; species Rutidosis leptorrhynchoides. The sequence goes on along the minus strand of NC_092334.1, from coordinate 372,731,666 downwards.
TTCCAGGTGAATTCCTAGGATTTTACGTTCAATGGTAATGAACGCATTGAAAATAGGGTTTTCAGAAAACAAATCGGTTTATAATTTTGATCAAAATATTTTCTCGTTTAAGCTCGAGTTTAGATATCATTGAATTCCATGAGTTTGTAATTCTCAATCTTTAAGGTCAATCTCAAGGATTGAGTAATATCAGGCTTAAAAGCTGATTTTTAATCTTTAAGGAGATTATCCTTTCTGGGAATCTGATTCATTAGTCTTATCCAGCTAATTTGCACGGTGCCTCCCCATTGTACGAGATAAATCCTTCTCATGGTTAGGATAAATCTGACCACTTGGCGACCCTGTTTAATGCTGAGGTCCGTGGATTTCCTGCTGATTTTAGTGATGACTTTTCTAGATTTTTCGTCAACCTACAGCTGGTCTGAACGACAACTTCATGACCTAAATCAAGAATCGCGTGTCTTTTTCGGAAGACTTTACTTCCTTTTAGTGATGGAATTGATTCATCGTGTAGATCCATCTCTTCTTTTCTTTCATCGGGTAAAACAGTTTAGTTTAGTTCAAAGCAAAAGTATTTTCAGTTATTTGTTACAAATATATGTGACATATGTTTAAAATAACTTGGTAAATTTTCCCACACTTGGCTTTTTATTTTTCTTTTTATCGTCCTCTATTCCATTTTAAATGAATTTTAACATTTTAGTTTGTTTCTCAATTTATGTCCTTTCCGAGGTAACAATAATTTCGGTGTTTGAAACCTAGTTTTATCGTTCATAAATATGTATAAACATGATTTTGAATTCATTTAATTGAAAATTTTGAAAAATTTTACTAGAATTGGGTAGTCAGTATATAAGACTAGGGCTGTTCTTTTTTATCAGAGAGCACTAGATTCTAATACAACTACTGCTTTACTAGTATTTTTAATGGTAACCAAGTGTTTAATATAAAAATTTTAAAATCCGAAAGAATTTAATCCCTTCCCACACTTAAGATCTTGCAATGCCCTCATTTGCAAGAAATCAGTAACAATTTAAATTATTGAGGGTGATTTGTGTGAAAATGATTAAATTTTTACCAAAGTTTCCAAATATATTGGCGTTTGTTTGCTGAATGATAAATGGTGCACGTCATTTGTTCATTCCGTCTTGTTGTTATTTCACATGTATTTTGCATCATTGTCGTCAAAATTACTTGCTTTTGCTGAACTTAATGCCAGTCTTTGAAAATGCGTTGTTTTACCCTGTTGTGTACATAAGATAAACTGCAAACATATATACATATTTTTGAAGTTTGGTATATTACCCCACATTCAAAAATTATTAAAATCTAAGAATAAAAGTTAGATAAATATAAAAATGAATACAATATTAACAAAAAATATTAAACATATCAATAATTACAAATTACAAAATAAAAATAAAAATAAGTAAACTAAGGATGATATTGGTACCAATAGGGGTTCCACGCATAACCATAAGTGCTATAGAATGCCTCGGCAGGGTCATACGTAGGATATGGTGGCTGCATCTCTATCGACCAAGGAGGGAAGACGGGTTTCGGTGTAGGAATATAGTTTCTACCTATGTGTTGGCAATGCGCTATGATCTGGTTCTGATGAACTTGCCAATCTTCAAATGCTCTCTGTCTAGCATTTTCGTATTCCTGAGAAGCTATAAACCTTTGCATTTCTTGCATCTGGTTCCCCCCTCCTACATTACCTTGTTCCTGGTTTCTCTCTACCTGTGGATGTCTACCATTGTATCGTACTGCGGCGTTATTTCGCCGCTTCAACACTTTCGCACCATGGTATACATTTAAACCTATAGTGTCGCGGGGTTCTGGCTCTTCTACTAATAATCCCCCCCGACTTATATCCACACCGAGATATTCACCAATCAAAGTAATAAAAATACCACCTCCTATTATGCTATGTGGACGCATCCCTCGAACCATAGCTGATAAATAATAACCCACACAATATGGTATACTTACAGCGCTGTGTGGGTCTCGAATACACATATGGTAAAACAGATCTTGTTCATTTACCTTTTCTTTGTTTTTACCCCTTTGTGTAATCGAGTTAGCTAAAAACCTATGTATTACTCTTAATTCGGCTCTATCTATATCCAAATAAGAGTAGTTTCCCCCTTTAAAACGGTGATGGCTTGTCATTTGACTCCACACACCGTGTGTATCAAAATTCTCATCTATTTTCCTACCGTTTAGTATCAATCCTCTACAATCGGCAGACGCTAATTCCTCAGGCGTATATATACGTAAAGCCTGAGCCATGTCCAGTAAAGACATGTGGCGCATCGAACCGCCTAACAAAAATCTAACAAAAGAACGATCGGTTAAACTAGCTACCCGATCATTCAACTCTATACTACATAACAACTCTTCACACCATACTTTATATACAGGTCTGCGTATGGTGAATAAACATATCCAGTCATTAAAAGAAGAATTACCATACCTCTGTACCAGTAATTCCCTAATTGGCCCGGCCAATTCTACAGCTTCCAAGGGTCCCCATTCTATGACCCTTGGTACCTCAACAACCTTAGAGTGAAGAGTATGCAAACCCCGTTGATATTTTGGATAATCTATCCAAAGTCTGTCAAATCGCAGGTTCGGGTGCAACTGTTCCAAGTGCATATCTGAAAAGGTCATGACTGGATGAGGTACATCCTGCTTGTAGTAGTTATCTACCTCCTGTTGTTCCAAGTTCTCAGCAGGAGCATGGCGGGCTTGGGATGAAGATTCACCCCTTTCAGTCTGCAAAACACATCAAACACAAATTTTGTGCATCCAAATATGCATTAGTGTCAGCAAAATCATCAATCAAAATAATTACAATGACATTATCAATTTATATCAAACTTAAGCTTATTTTCACATTTTTATCAAATCTACACTTTTTCAAATAAGCATATACGAAAATTTTCGCCAAGTTCATAAGCATTCAACTCAAATAACATGTCAAAATAATCATTACTAGCAATCAAACAAGTCTCAAATGGCATTATCTTTCAAAAATCAAGTTCATGAATTTTGGACTTGAAAAAGTCCACTTTAATTCTCAAAATCATGTTTAGGCTCAAAGTTTGGATCATTTAACTACCTAGACATGTTACACTACTCAATTTAGCAATAATTCATGACAAAAATCGGCCATAACCTGTTTATATCAAAAAGCCCCAAATTGCTCAAGAACACAAACCCTAGATTCTAAAGATTTTGAAGTTTTTGGCTTCAAATCATGTTAACAAGCATCAATCTAGGTTATACATGCATAATATACTAACAATTTAACACTAATTACACTAAAAATTAACAAAATTCAAATTATGAAAATATGCTCAAGAACACACTAAAATTCGGATTTAAAGGTGATTTGGGGTGTAATTGTACCTGTTTTCTTGAGTAGTTCCTAGATATCATCCTTCTCAACATGATTGTAGTGAAAAATTTGAAGATTAACGGTGAAAAATTGAGTTTTTGGGATGATTTTTCGTGGGTTTTCCGGGGTCTTTTTTCGAGCTGTTAAAATTGCAGTGTTTTTGTGTGTGGTGTGTACAGATCGTGCAGCTGGTTATATTTTTTTTCTGTAATTTTGTCCCTCCGCGAGTCGCGGAGGTTTTCACTCAAAACTCCGCGAGTCGCGGAGTTACTTTTTTTTTTTTTTTTTTTTTTTTTTTTTTATAATCTTTAACTTATAAAACAATTAAGAAATTAATTTTAAAATTTTGTTTCCCTTGTTATTTAGGACGAGGTCGTTTCGGATTGATGTCCTAGTCCGTCCCTCGACAAAATTTTTAAAATTTGTCTTTTTGTAGCGATTGTTTTAAAAGCTAAGATTTTTGGGTTTTTTCAATGTTTTTGGCATACTTTAAATCAATAAGATTAAAAATAATGATAATAAAAGTTCTCGTCCCTCCCTCGGGTAAAGCAATTTCGGTTCAAAGACCTAGTCTTCAACTTACGACGAATTTTAAAAATCATATTCTTAACTTAATGAGATAAAGTAAATTTTTGTTTTTAAATTCACACAACTTAAATAATAAATTCAAAATTAAAAAATTAAAAATTAAAAATTCACACCAAACTTAAAATTTGAAATGCATAAAATTAAAATTCATATTTTAAAAAAATTAAAAATTCACACCAAACTTAATTTAATTTTTCAAATATTTACAATTTTAAATATATTGTTTTTATAAAGTTTACAATATTAATTTAAGATTTAAATATTAATTTTAAAAGCATGGTAAAAATAAAATTGAAAATCTTTTTGTCTTTTTATCCCACTTTAATCAATCAAATATTATCAAAAATATGCGCCCCTCTTTTCGGTAAAGTAATTTCGGTTCCAAGACCTAATTTAACTCATGACGAATTTTTAAAATATTTTGGGTTGATTGATTAAAGATATTTATACCTTAAGAATAAACGTTAAATTTCGCAGTGATGTAATAAATTTTTGAACAATATCAATAATTTCGGTCGCCAAACCTAATTTTATTTAATACCAATTTAATACTTTTTAGCGAACAAATTAGCGTTTATTATCAAAAGGTTAAAAATAAAAATAAAAACTGTACAGACATACCTGTGAAATAGATTTCTTAGTTATATGATCTATTATATTCATAAGATAGTCGGTTTAATTGGTTTTCCATGGCTGCATAGGCGTAACCTCTAGCATTCATTGTCTTTTCTTCTAAACATATGAACGGTCCGTCTCTGCATAAAGTAACAAATTCGGTATTTGAATAGGTTTGATTATTTGAACATTTACCTCCATGTGACCATTTTCCGCATTTGTGACATTTTTCTAGGTGTCGTGCTCTTCTTTTCGCTGCGGATTTTGATTTTCCTTTACCAAATTGTAACTTATTATCTTCGCATCTGGATCCTTTTCTAACTCCGTCCATTCTTTCTCTGATTACTGATACTATTTCACTCGGGAGTATGTCATTATTTCGTTTAGTGATCAAAGCGTGTAGCATTAGACCATGGTTTAGTTCACAGGTAGTCTTCATTTCGTAAAAACCTAAAAAAAATAAAAATTCAGAATGGGGGGAGAAGACTAGTTCTTTAGGGTCTGCTAGGGAAAGACCATACGTGTTCCATTTTCGAGAACTACACGAAAACAGACAATCTAACTCTAACAGAAATACATATTATCCTTTAAAGACTTGATTCTCCCCACACTTAGTTAGCTGTGGTGTCGAAATTGTGATTAACTTCGTTGTCGACTTCCATCGGACCATGTATGTAATGTTTAACTCTGTGACCATTAACTTTAAATTCAATCCCATTTGAATTTATTAATTCTATCGTTCCGTATGGGAAAACTCTTTTTACTATGAATGGTCCAGACCATCTTGATTTCAATTTTCCAGGAAATAGCTTGAATCGTGAATTGAAAAGAAGAACTCTGTCTCCTTCTTTAAATTCTTTTGAACTTCTGATTCTTTTATCATGCCATTTCTTCGTTCTTTCTTTATAGATTAACGAATTTTCGTATGCTTCGTGTCTTAATTCTTCTAATTCGTTTAGTTGACTTAATCGTAGACGTCCGGCTTCATGTAAATCAAGATTACATGTCTTCAAAGCCCAAAATGCTTTGTGTTCAATTTCTACTGGAAGATGACATGCTTTTCCATAAACAAGTCTAAAAGGTGTGGTTCCAATTGGAGTTTTGTAGGCTGTTCTAAAAGCCCAGAGTGCATCCTCCAATTTAATGGACCATTCCTTCGGATTTGATCCTACGGTTTTCTCTAGAATACGTTTTAAAGCTCGGTTTGTATTTTCAACTTGTCCACTTGTTTGTGGATGATATGCGGTGGAGATTTTATGAGTTACTCCATATCTTTTAAGAACTTTCTCAAGTTGATTATTACAGAAATGAGTACCCCGATCACTTATTAAAGCTTTCGGTGTTCCAAACCTTGCAAAAAGATGTTTTAAAAAGTTGACTACAACTCGTGCATCGTTAGTTGGGAGAGCTTGTGCTTCCGCCCATTTAGATACATAATCAATGGCTACGAGTATATATAGATTATTATGAGATTTTGGAAATGGACCCATAAAGTCAATACCCCAAATGTCAAATACTTCACATACTTGGATGACATTTTGTGGCATTTCATCACGTTGACTTATTTTTCCGGCCCTTTGACATGCATCACAGGATTTGCAAAGAAGGTGTGCGTCTTTGTAAATTGTAGGCCAATAGAATCCAGCTTCATAAACTTTTCTTGCTGTTAGTTGAGGCCCATAATGCCCTCCTGTTGGTCCTGTGTGACAATGGTTTAAAATTTTACTAGCTTCATCTCCAAATACGCATCGGCGTATTATTCCATCGGGACAACTTTTAAACAGATGTGGATCTTCCCAGAAATAGTGTTTTATATCACTGAAGAATTTCTTTCGTCTTTGGTACGATAATCCTTTTTCAAGGAATCCACAAACTAAGTAGTTTGCATAGTCTGCAAACCATGGGATTTCTTTATAATCTATCTTCAATAGATATTCATCAGGAAAGTTGTCTTGTATGGCCGATTCATTCAGAACTTCTAATTCGGGATTTTCAAGACGAGAAAGATGATCAGCGGCGAGATTTTCTGCTCCTTTTTTATCTCGGATTTCAATATCAAACTCTTGTAAGAGTAAAATCCAACGGATTAATCTTGGTTTAGCATCTTGTTTTGAAAATAGGTATCTAAGAGCAGAATGGTCGGTATAGACCACCGTTTTTGCTAGAACGAGATATGATCGAAATTTGTCAAAAGCAAAGACAATAGCAAGGAGTTCTTTTTCAGTAGTTGTATAGTTCGTTTGTGCTCCTTGTAATGTTTTACTAGCATAATATATAGGTTGAAATCGTTTTTCAATCCTTTGTCCTAAAACGGCTCCCATTGCAAAATCACTTGCATCGCACATTAGTTCGAATGGTAGATTCCAATTTGGTGTTATCATGATCGGCGCATTAGTGAGTTTTTCTTTAAGAATATTAAAAGATTTGATACATTCATCTGAAAAGATGAATGGCGCATCCTTTTCTAGGAGTTTATTCATAGGAGTGGCAATTTTAGAAAAATCTTTTATAAAACGTCGGTAAAAACCGGCATGCCCTAGAAAACTCCTAACTCCTCTAACATTTGTGGGATGTGGAAGTTTAGCAATTACATCTACTTTAGCTCTATCCACTTCAATTCCTTCTTTTGAAATTTTATGTCCAAGAACGATGCCTTCTTTAACCATGAAATGGCATTTCTCCCAATTAAGTACTAGATTTGATTTTTCGCATCTAATTAGCATTCGTTCCAGATTAACTAGACATGATTTAAATGTATCACCGAAGACTGAAAAGTCATCCATGAATACTTCCATGCATTCTTCTATCATGTCGTGAAAAATCGCCATCATGCACCTTTGAAAGGTTGCAGGGGCGTTACAAAGTCCAAATGGCATTCTTTTGTAAGCAAAAGTACCATAAGGGCACGTGAATGTGGTTTTCTCTTGGTCTTCGGGTGCTATTGGAATTTGAAAATATCCGGAAAATCCATCTAGAAAACAATAGTAACTATTTCCGGCTAATCTTTCCAACATTTGATCTATGAAAGGTAAGGGAAAGTGATCTTTTCTGGTGGCGTCATTTAATTTTCTATAATCAATACATACACGCCATCCTGTTACAGTCCTAGTAGGAATAAGCTCATTTTTCTCATTTGTGATGACAGTCATGCCACCCTTCTTAGGTACGCATTGAACTGGGCTTACCCATGGACTATCAGAAATTGGATATATCAAACCTGCATCTAGCAGTTTAATAATCTCTTTCTTAACTACATCTTGCATATTAGGATTTAGTCTTCGTTGGCGTTGCACATACGTTTTATGACCTTCTTCCATAAGGATTTTATGTGTGCAATACGAAGGACTTATTCCTTTAATATCATGAATCTTCCATGCAATGGCTGGTTTATGAGCTTTCAACACAGAAATGAGTTGTGATTTCTCATTTTCAGTAAGAGAAGACGATATTATTACAGGTAATTCAGATTCACCATGTAAATAAGCGTATTCCAAATGGTTTGGAAGTGGCTTTAACTCTAATTTCGGAGGTTCTTCTATCGATGATTTATATCGATATCTGTCTTCTTCTTTTAGCATTTGAATTTCTTCTGTTGTTGGTTCATATCCATTAGCTATAAGTGTAGCTAACATTTCAGCTTCATCAATTGGTTCATTACCTTCTCCTAAAGAACATTCTCCTGTTCCTTGTAGTTCTGGAAATTCTTCTAATAATTCTGCATGTGCATCTATAGTTTGAATATAATAACATGTATCATCTGCAGATTGTGGTTGTTGCATTGCTCTATCAACTGAAAAGGTAACACTCTCATCCTCTATACTTAGGGTCAGTTTCTTACCGAACACGTCTATCATTGCTTTAGCCGTGTTTAAGAATGGTCTTCCTAATATGAGAGGAACTTGAGAATCTTCTTCCATGTCCAAAACAACAAAATCTACTGGAAATACTAAAGTACCAACTTTAACTAGCATGTTCTCCATTATCCCTCTAGGATATTTTATTGATCGGTCGGCTAGTTGTATGCTTATTCTTGTTGGTTTTAATTCTCCAAGGTCTAGTTTAGCGTATAGTGAATACGGCATTAGATTTATACTAGCTCCTAAGTCTGCCAATGCTTCTATTGAACTAAGACTACCCAGAAAACATGGAATTGTGAAACTTCCTGGATCAGATAGTTTTTCTGGTATCTTATTCAACAGCACTGCTGAACAATTAGCATTCATAGTAACAGCCGAGAGTTCTTCCATTTTCTTTCTATTAGTGATTAGATCTTTCAAGAATTTAGCATACCTTGGCATTCCTGAAATCACATCAATGAAAGGAAGATTTACATTTATTTGTTTAAACATATCCAAGAATTTGGATTGCTCGGCTTCTAGTTTTTCCTTCTTCATTTTACTCGGGTAAGGAAGTGGTGGTTGGTATGGTTTAACATAAGGTTTATCCTTAACTGTGTTATCTTCATTAACCTTTTCAACTACCGGTTCTTTTTCCTTATCTTGATCAGGTTGTGGTTCTAATGGAGTAGGAATAGTTTCATCAGAAGTTACAGGTATTTCAGGTGGTTTAAGTGTTGTACCACTTCTTGTGGTAATAGCTTTAGCTGTTTCATTCCGGGGGTTAGCGTTTGTATCGCTAGGTAAACTTCCCGGTTTTCTTTCACCTATTAACCTTGCTAGGTTACTTACTTCTTGTTCCAGATTTTGAATAGAAGCTTGTTGATTTCTAAATGCTTGAGCATTTTGTTCATTGGTTTGTTTTTGAGATGTGAAAAACTGCGTTTGAGTTTCAACTAGCTTCGTCATCATATCTTCTAAATTTGGCTTTTTATCATCGGTTTGTTGTGGTGGTTTGTTTTGAAAATTCGGTCTTTGCTGATTGTAAGTATTATTGGATACTTGTTGATTGCTAGGACCTTGTTGGTTGTTGTATGGAATATTTCGGTTATAATTCTGGTTTTGATTGTAAATCGGTCTTGGCGGTTGATAATTATTCTGATAATTATTTCCAGGCCTTTGGTTTATGTATGAAATATTCTCTCTTTGTTCCATTGTTAATTCAATACTGAGACAATCTTTTGTCAAATGTGGTCCTCCACACTGCTCACAACTAATTCGTATTGAGTGAATATCCTTAGTCATCTTTTCCATTCGTCTCTCCACAGCATCTATCTTTGCGGAAATGGAATCTAAGTCATGGCTAGAATCGGCTCTAGCTGCTTTAGATGATCTAATGATATCTTTTTCTTGGTGCCACTCATGTGAGTGGGAAGCAGTGTTATCAATAATTTTGTAAGCATCAGTTTCGGTTTTCTTCATAATCGAACCACCAGCTGCTATATCTATGTCTTTTCTTGTAGTGATGTCGCATCCTCGGTAAAATATTTGTACTATTTGACAGGTGTCTAAACCATGTTGCGGACATCCTCTTAACAACTTTCCATATCTTGTCCATGCCTCATATAAAGTTTCATTTGGTTTCTGTGTGAACGTAACAATTTCTGCTTGAAGTCTTACGGCTTTAGATGCGGGAAAAAATTGTTTAAGAAATTTATCAATTAAAACGTCCCATGTATCGATCGCCCCTTCAGGTAACGATTCCAACCAATCTTTGGCTTCTCCCTTTAAAGTCCAGGGAAATAACATGAGATATATCTGTTCATCCTCCACTTCTCGGATTTTAAATAGTGTGCAGATCCTATTAAAGGTACGTAGATGTTCATTTGGATCTTCCTTCGGCGCACCACTAAATTGGCATTGATTAGTCACCATGTGTAGAATTTGTCCTTTGATTTCATAATCTGGCGCATTAATGTCTGGATGAGTAATTGCGTGACCTTGGCCAGTGCGTTTAGCTCTCATTCGGTCTTCCATACTTAAAGGTTCCAGATTCTCCATAATTGAATTTGTTGAATCGGAATCACTAGATGATTCTGATTTAATAGTTCGTTCCTCAACAATCTCTGTTTGAATGATTGGTGGTTCCGGAGGAAAGTTTAATGGTTCAGGATCTACGAACCGTTCCTGAATATTTTCTGGATTCTCAATTGTGAGGTTGGGTTCAAAAAATGGATTATCGGAAATTTGAACTGAAGTACTTGGTCGACTGGATGACGATTCTAAAGAAAAATCAACGGCGGTTATATTTGTTAAACGATGTCTTGATCGAGTTACAGGTGGTGAACGTACAAAAGGTGATGAACGTCTTGCTCGGTGCATTCACAGAATATCCTATTAGTTTTTAAAAGGAAAGAAAAATTATAATAAGTTATCCAATCAATAGACTTTTCTGATTTTGCCCACGTTTCGAATAGCCAAAAGATGCAGCAGAGGGGCAGGATTCGTTTGGTCTCAATATAATTGAGGACTGTTTGGCTCCAATAACCCGGTCCACGTACAAATCCAACTATTACTACGAACCAGAAAATTTTGATGTCTATCAATTTAACCACTTAAAATAAATTTTCGTAATTTTAAGAAATTTAGATAAGAAGTAGAAAAAAAATTCTAAGTCCTAAAAACTAGAATGGCGAGAAATAAGAGAGAAAAAGATTGCGCGTCGAAAAATGTCGAAAAAGAAAAAAAAATGGTTGAAAAATAAAAGGTGACGGAAAAATAAAAGAAACTTATCAAAACTTAAAAATACTTAACTAATTTAACCTTATTACTATAACTAACTTAAAATTATAATCGCAAATTGAAATTACTAATTGAAATGATAATTGATACATAGTAAAAGGTCTAAAAATATTAAAGCTTACAAGGAAAAACTAAATCCCAAATGGAAATAACTTAAAAAGAAACTAAAACTTAAAAAGGTGTCGCAAAATTCTAAAGCACCTAAATCTTAGTCTAAAGAAAAAGCACTTAAGGAATTCTACGGCAAAGCCTAAAAATATAGGAGTAAAAATAACTATAGCAAATACTAAGTTTAAAATTAATTATGAGCTAAAAAAAATACAAATATTACGCTACAATGATTAAAAAGGTACAAAATATAAAAATATACAAAAAGTTGTAAAAAGTACAATTTTTATAAAAATATTATTTTTATATTATTTATTTAATTAAAACTACTAATTTTACAATTTTAATAAAACTAATTAAACAAAATACATAAATATAAAGTAAAAAGTAAAAATAAAACTAAAATTAATAATAATAATAATAATTAAGTAATTAATAATAATAATAATAAATTAAAACCCGTGATTAGGGTTTTGTCCGTGTGTCAGAAACCCTCCGCGAGTTGCGGTGAATAAAGAGGAAAACCCCGCGAGTCGCGGGGATCCAGAAATCAGTTGACAGGTTTTGTTTTTACGCGTTTTTTCTTTATTTTTTTTTTTTTATTTTCTATTTTGTTTTCTGTTTTTAATAAACGATTTTTAATAAAATTTATATTTTTATAAATTAAAATAAAGATAAAGAAACTTATAAAACTTAAATATTTAACAAAATCCTAAAAATACTTATATTTTTGTTTTTTCTTTTTATATTTTTGAATGATTAAAACGTAATTTTTACAAAAACGACTTTTAATAAAAGTAAATAAAAATCTTTTTTTTTTTTATTAGCGTTGCGCTTCCGGCTTTTAAGATAGTTCCCCGGCAGCGGCGCCAAAAATACTTGATGTCGAACGAGGTGTATATAAAATAGTTTATAATTTTAGCAGGAAATACTATTAAATACGATACAATTTTACACAAGATATTTATTTATTTATAGAATGGATATACTTAAACCTTGCTACAACACTTATAGGCAGTGTACCTAATCGTACAGTAGTGTAGTTTTTAGTAAGTCCGGTTCGTTCCACAGGGAAATCTTTAAGCAAAGCTCAACGCTATATTAGTTTACTTTTATAAAAATACAAATATATATATATAAATAATATTATTATTATAAAGGGGGGTTTTTACCGTTTAATGACCGGTTTGTCGATTTTAAAACTTTAGTCGCAGTTAAAACCTAATGTAAAATATAAGCGTAAAGTAAATAACGATAATGAAATTGCGAATAATAAAAATGCGATAAAAATTAAATTGCGATAATTAAAAAGTACGATAATTAAAAGTGCGATAAAATGAAATAACAATAAATAAAAGTGCGATAATTAGAAGTGCAATTAAATATACAATAAAGGAAATAAAATATGATATAAAAGAATTATGCTTATTTAAACTTCCGTAATCATGATGTTTGACGTGTTAATTTTAGTTTTATGCCCATGGGTTAATTGTCCTTTGTCCTGGATTATTCAATATGTCCGTCTGGTTTTTGTCCATAACAGTCCATCAGTCATAAATATAAATTGCAAGTGTCCTTGTCAAATTATTATTATACCCGAAGATAAATATTCCAACTAATTGGGGATTCGAATTGTAACAAGGTTTTAATACTTTGTTTAATGAATACACCAGGTTATCGACTGCGTGTAAACCAAGGTTTTACTACTTTGTTAACAATTACACCAATTACCCTTGAATGTAATTTCACCCCTGTTTTAATTATTCTAGTGGCTATTAATCCATTCCCGTGTCCGGTTAAATGAACGATTATTCGTACATATAAATACCCCGCCCATCGTGTCCGATCGAGTGTATATGGTAATTTATAGGGACGCCCAATTGTAAATCTTTATATTAACATTAACAAACTTTCATTTAGTTAAACAAATATAAAGCCCATTAATAGCCCATAGTCTAGTTTCCACAAGTGTCGTTCTTTTGTCCAAACCCCAATTATGGTACAAAGCCCAATTACCCAATTTTAATAATTAGCCTAACATCATGATTACTTCGTTTTAAACAAGCATAATAATAACTTAGCTACGAGACATTAATATAAAAAGGTTGAACATAACTTACAATGATTAAAAATAGCGTAGCGTTACACGGACAGAATTTCGACTTACACCTTTACAACATTCGCTAACATACCCTTATTATTAGAATTATAATTAAAATTAAAATATAAATATAAATATATTACGTATATGAAGAGGAAGAGAAAAATGATATTTATTTTGATCAGAATTCGGGTTGATTTATAGCCAGGAATGATTTTTGGGGCTCCGCGACTCGCGGCAAAAAGCCCTTCAAACTCCGCGAGTCGCGGAGAGGTATTTTCAATTTACTCCCTTGGAGTTTCTGGCTGCCGACAGTTTTAAATATATATATATAATATATATATAATTAATATAATTAATTATATATTATATTATATTTATATATATAGTTAACTTGTAATTTTTAGTCCGTTGCGTCGAGCGTTAAGAATTGACTCTGGTCCCGGTTCCGGATTTTCGAACGTCCTCGCGTATAATTTAATATCTTGTACTTTGCGTTTTGAATCTTGTACTCTTGTGATTTCGAGACGTTTCTTATCAATAATTGGAACCTTTTTGATTGTCTTTTGTACTTTTGAGCTTTTTGGTCGTTTGCGTCTTCAATTCGTCGAATCTGTCTTTTGTCTTCACCTTTTATTATTTAAACGAATATCTCTTGTAAATAGAACAATTGCAACTAAAAGCTTGTCTTTCTTGAGGAATAATGCTATGAAATATATGTTCGTTTTTAGCATTATCAGATACTTTTCACACCTTTGGCATAGCTGCTTCTGATTGTTGTTGTTGTTGTTGTTGTTGTTGCGATTGTTATTGTTGTTGGGACGATTGTTGTAGTTGCTGTTGTTGTTGTCGTTGGGCCGTTTGTTGTAGTTGCGATTGATGTTGCGATTGTTGGGATAATTGTTGCGATTATTGTTGTAATTGCTGTTGTTGTTGTATTGGTGATTCTTATCACCGTTTTCCTCCCACTTTCTTTTGACTTGCTTCACATTGGCCTCTTCAGCAGTCTGTTCTTTAATTCTTTCTTCAATCTGGTTTACTAGTTTGTGAGCCATTCTACATGCCTGTTGTATGGAGGCGGGCTCGTGTGAACTTATATCTTCTTGGATTCTTTCCGGTAATCCTTTCACAAACGCGTCGATCTTCTCTTCCTCATCTTCGAATGCTCCCGGACACAATAGGCACAATTCTGTGAATCGTCTTTCGTACGTGGTAATATCAAATCCTTGGGTTCGTAACCCTCTAAGTTCTGTCTTGAGCTTATTGACCTCGGTTCTGGGACGGTACTTCTCGTTCATCAAGTGCTTGAATGCTGACCACGGTAGTGCGTACGCATCGTCTTGTCCCACTTGCTCTAGATAGGTATTCCACCATGTTAACGCAGAACTTGTGAAGGTATGCGTAGCCTACTTCACTTTGTCCTCTTCAGTACACTTACTTATGGCAAACACCGATTCGACCTTCTCGGTCCACCGTTTTAATCCGATCGGTCCTTCGGTTCCATCAAATTCCAAAGGTTTGCAGGCAGTGAATTCTTTGTAGGTGCATCCTACACGATTTCCTGTACTGCTAGATCCAAGGTTATTGTTGGTATGTAGCGCAGCCTGTACTGCGGCTATGTTTGAAGCTAGAAAAGTACGGAATTCCTCTTCATTCATATTCACGGTGTGTCTAGTAGTCGGTGCCATTTCCTTCAAAATAGTTAAATGGAACAAGTTAATCATACAGAATATTAAGAGTAGTTAATAGTATTTCGTAGCATAATATGAACTCATTTATAAAAGCTTTTTCTTCATATTAGCATTTTATAAGTTTAAATTCGGGTAGTACCTACCCGTTAAGTTCATACTTAGTAGCTAATATACAATTCAACTACTACAATTCTATATAAAAAACTGATTATAATAATATTTCGCGTTCAAACTTTTACACAATATTTTACAAACTTACAATACCGCTTATTTTACATATAGCATGAAATATAGCACACAATAAATTTGATACAAGATGGTTGTGAAGATAATTCTAGCTAGTACACAAGTCGTTCAGCAAAGGTAATAAAGACACGTAATTCATACGTCCAGAAACAAGTCATGCATTCTGGTTTTACTAGGATTACTTCCCATCCTTGGTCTTGTGGAACATAACCGTTATGGCCGTTGATAAGACAGCGTGTTGTAACGTCGTCAAAGGGACGAGGGTTATGTAATGTCCAACAGTCCCGTAACAATCTAAAAACCTTATTTCTTACCCCAATTACCGACTCCGTCACTTGTGGAAACGTTTTGTTTAATAGTTGTAGCCCGATGTTCTTGTTCTCACTTTGGTGAGAAGCGAACATTACTAATCCGTAAGCATAACATGCTTCTTTATGTTGCATGTTAGCCGCTTTTTCTAAATCACGAAGTCCAATATTCGGATATATTGAGTTAAAATAATTTCTTAACCCATTGCGTAAAATAGCATTTGGGTTCCCCGCAATATATGCGTCAAAGTAAACACATCGTAACTTATGGATTTCCCAATGTGATATCCCCCATATTTAGAACGAAAGCCTTTTATAAACCAAGGCATTCTTGGAACGTTCTTCGAATGTCTTACAAAATGATCTCGCCTTAAATAGTTGTGCCGAAGAATTCTGACCGACTCTAGACAAGATTTCATCAATCATGTCTCCGGGTAGGTCTCTTAAAATATTGGGTTGTCTATCCATTTTGTGTTTTTATACTGTAAAATAGACAAGAGTTAGATTCATAAAAAAAAAATACTTATTAATACAAGCAATTTTTACATATATCATAAAGCATAAGCACACTATATTACTTATATTACACCACACGAATACAACTATCTTATTCCGACTCGCTTGTTTCTTCTTCTTCAGTTTTGGTTCATTTTTCCAAGTTTCTAGGGATATATGATGTTCCCCTAATACGAGCCGTCATTATCCACATTGGTTTAGAAAAACCTGGTGGTTTAGAGGTTCCCGGGTCATTGTTACAACTTAAGGACTTCGGGGGTTGACGATACATATAAAGTTCATCGGGGTTGGAATTAGATTTCTCTATTTTTATGCCCTTTCCCTTATTATTTTCTTTTGCCTTTTTAAATTCAGTTGGGGTAATTTCTATAACATCATCGGAATTCTCGTCGGAATCCGATTCATCGGAGAATTGGTAATCCTCCCAATATTTTGCTTCCTTGGCGGAAACACTATTGACCATAATTAACCTTGGTCGATTGGTTGAGGATTTTCTTTTACTTAACCGTTTTATTATTTCCCATACCGGTTCTATTTCTTCATCCGGTTCCGATTCTTCTTCCGGTTCCGATTCTTCTTCCGGTTCCGACTCTTCTTCCGGTTCCTCTTCGGGAACTTGTGAATCAGTCCACGAATCATTCCAATTTACATTTGACTCTTCATTATTATTAGGTGAGTCAATGGGACTTGTTCTAGAGGTAGACATCTATCACATAATATCAAACGCGTTAAGAGATTAATATATCACATAATATTCACATGTTAAAAATATATAGTTTCCAACAAAATTTGTTAAGCAATTATTTTTCAAGTAAACACGGTCGAACTCCAGACTCACTAATGCATCCTAACAAACTCGATAAGACACACTAATGCAAAATTCTGGTTCTCTAAGACCAACGCTCTGATACCAACTGAAATGTCCCGTTCTTATTGATTAAAAACGTTCCATATTAATTGATTTCGTTGCGAGGTTTTGACCTCTATATGAGACGTTTTTCAAATACTGCATTCATTTTAAAACAAACCATAACCTTTATTTCATCAATAGAGGTTTAAAAAGCTTTACGTAGATTATCAAATAATGATAATCTAAAATATCCTGTTTACACACGACCATTACATAATGGTTTACAATACAAATATGTTACAACAAAATAAGTTTCTTGAATGCAGTTTTTACACAATATCATACAAGCATGGACTCCAAATCTCGTCCTTATTTAAGTATGCGACAGCGGAAGCTCTTAATAATCACCTGAGAATAAACATGCTTAAAACGTCAACAAAAATGTTGGTGAGTTATAGGTTTAACCTATATATATCAAATCATAATAATAGACCACAAGATTTCATATTTCAATACACATCCCATACATAGAGATAAAAATAATTCATATGGTGAACACCTGGTAACCGACATTAACAAGATGCATATATATAAGAATATCTCCATCATTCCGGGACACCCTTCGGATATGATATAAATTTCGAAGTACTAAAGCATCCGGTACTTTGGATGGGGCTTGTTGGGCCCGATATATCTATCTTTAGGATTCGCGTCAATTAGGGTGTCTGTTCCCTAATTCTTAGATTACCAGACTAAAAAGGGGCATATTCGGTTTAATAATTCAGCCATAGAATGTAATTTTAGATACTTGTGTCCATTTCGTAAAACAGTTATAAAAGCAGCGCATGTATTCTCAGTCCCAAAAATATATATTGCAAAAGCATTTAAAAAGGGATTAATGAAACTCACTTTCACAGACTTTTTACTTCGTCGAGAAGTAAGACTTGGTCACTGGTTGATTCACGAACCTATAACAATATATACATATATATCAAAGTATGTTCAAAATATATTTACAACACTTTTAATATATTTTGATGTTTTAAGTTTATTAAGTCAGCTGTCCTCGTTAGTAACCTACAACTAGTTGTCCACAGTTAGATGTACAGAAATAAATCGATAAATATTATCTTGAATCAATCCACGACCCAGTGTATACGTATCTCAGTATTGATCACAACTCAAACTATATATATTTTGGAATCAACCTCAACCCTGTATAGCTAACTCCAACATTCACATATAGAGTGTCTATGGTTGTTCCGAAATATATATAGATGTGTCGACATGATAGGTCGAAACATTGTATACGTGTCTATGGTATCTCAAGATTACATAATATATAATACAAGTTGATTAAGTTATGGTTGGAATAGATTTGTTACCAATTTTCACGTAGCTAAAATGAGAAAAATTATCCAATCTTGTTTTACCCATAACTTCTTCATTTTAAATCCGTTTTGAGTGAATCAAATTGCTATGGTTTCATATTGAACTCTATTTTATGAATCTAAACAGAAAAAGTATAGGTTTATAGTCGGAAAAATAAGTTACAAGTCGTTTTTGTAAAGGTAGTCATTTCAGTCGAAAGAACGACGTCTAGATGACCATTTTAGAAAACATACTTCCACTTTGAGTTTAACCATAATTTTTGGATATAGTTTCATGTTCATAATAAAAATCATTTTCTCAGAATAACAACTTTTAAATCAAAGTTTATCATAGTTTTTAATTAACTAACCCAAAACAGCCCGCAGTGTTACTACGACGGCGTAAATCCGGTTTTACGGTGTTTTTCGTGTTTCCAGGTTTTAAATTATTAAGTTAGCATATAATATAGATACAGAACATGTGTTTAGTTGATTTTAAAAGTCAATTTAGAAGGATTAACTTTTGTTTGCGAACAAGTTTAGAATTAACTAAACTATGTTCTAGTGATTACAAGTTTAAACCTTCGAATAAGATAGCTTTATATGTATGAATCGAATGATGTTATGAACATCATTACTACCTTAAGTTCCTTGGATAAACCTACTGGAAAAGAGAAAAATGGATCTAGCTTAAACGGATCCTTGGATGGCTCGAAGTTCTTGAAGCAGAATCATGACACGAAAACAAGTTCAAGTAAGATCATCACTTGAAATAAGATTGTTATAGTTATAGAAATTGAACCAAAGTTTGAATATGATTATTACCTTGTATTAGAATGATAACCTACTGTAAGAAACAAAGATTTCTTGAGGTTGGATGATCACCTTACAAGATTGGAAGTGAGCTAAGTATTCTTGATTTTATGTAACTAGAACTTGTAGAATATATGAAGAACACTTAGAACTTGAAGATAGAACTTGAGAGAGATCAATTAGATGAAGAAAATTGAAGAATGAAAGTGTTTGTAGGTGTTTTTGGTCGTTGGTGTATGGATTAGATATAAAGGATATGTAATTTTGTTTTCATGTAAATAAGTCATGAATGATTACTCATATTTTTGTAATTTTATGAGATATTTCATGCTAGTTGCCAAATGATGGTTCCAACATGTGTTAGGTGACTCACATGGGCTGCTAAGAGCTGATCATTGGAGTGTATATACCAATAGTACATACATCTAAAAGCTGTGTATTGTACGAGTACGAATACGGGTGCATACGAGTAGAATTGTTGATGAAACTGAACGAGGATGTAATTGTAAGCATTTTTGTTAAGTAGAAGTATTTTGATAAGTGTATTGAAGTCTTTCAAAAGTGTATAAATACATATTAAAACACTACATGTATATACATTTTAACTGAGTCGTTAAGTCATCGTTAGTCGTTACATGTAAGTGTTGTTTTGAAACCTTTAGGTTAACGATCTTGTTAAATGTTGTTAACCCAATGTTTATAATATCAAATGAGATTTTAAATTATTATATTATCATGATATTATCATATATGAATATCTCTTAATATGATATATATACATTAAATGTCTTTACAACGATAATCGTTACATATATGTCTCGTTTAAAAATCATTAAGTTAGTAGTCTTGTTTTTACATATGTAGTTCATTGTTAATATACTTAATGATATGTTTACTTATCATAGTATCATGTTAACTATATATATATATCCATATATATGTCATCATATAGTTTTTACAAGTTTTAACGTTCGTGAATCACCGGTCAACTTGGGTGGTCAATTGTCTATATGAAACATATTTCAATTAATCAAGTCTTAACAAGTTTGATTGTTTAACATGTTGGAAACATTTAATCATGTAAATATCAATCTCAATTAATATATATAAACATGGAAAAGTTCGGGTCACTGCAGATTACCAGGTGTTCAATCCATATGAATGATATTTTGTCTCTATGCATGGGACGTATATTTATGAGAACTGAATATGAAATCTTGTGGTCTATTAAAATTATGAAATGATTATTTATGTTAAACTAATGAACTCACCAAACTTTTGGTTGACACTTGAAAGCATGTTTATTCTCAGGTATGAAAGAAATCTTCCGCTGTGCATTTACTCATTTTAGAGATAATACTTGGAGTCATTCATGACATATTTCAAAAGACGTTACATTCAAGTCATCGAGTTCATCAAGATTATTATTGAGTCAATTTATAGTTGGATATATTATGAAATGGTATGCATGTCTGTCAACTTTAGATGTAATGAAAGATTGTCTTTTCAAAAACGAATGCAATGTTTGTAAAATGTATCATATAGAGGTCAAGTACCTCGCGATGTAATCAACTGATGTGAATCGTTTATAATCGATATGAACTTCGTCCGGATGGATTAGGACGGGTCCTTTCATTCTCTAAGTACCATTTCTCTCATATCTCCAAATTTTGGTACCCAAATTCTTTCAGCCCTATACCGGGTTCCGTCTTCCCGAATATTAAGATGCTTCTCCGATCCTTTGGGTATTTCATCCTTTAAATTTCCCTCTTTTAAAACTCCTTGTTGCGCCTCCTTTATGAGTAGTAAGGTTAGTGTGAATCATTATATTCATAGATTTTACTCGAATGGGTTCTCTGTCCTCTCTGCTCAAGGCGTCGGCTACCACATTTGCCTTCCCCGGGTGGTAACAAATCTCAAAGTCGTAATCATTCAACAATTCATTCCACCTACGCTGCCTCATATTCAGTTGTTTCTGATTGAATATGTGTTGAAGACTTTTGTGTCGGTATATATAATACTTTTTACCCCATATAAGTAGTGCCTCCAAGTCTTTAATGCAAAAACAACCGCGCCTAATTCCAAATCATGCGTCGTATAATTTTGCTCGTGAATCTTCAATTGTCTAGACGTATAAGCAATCACCTTCGTCCGTTGCATTAATACACAACCAAGACCTTGCTTTGATGCGTCACAATAAATCACAAAATCATCATTCCCTTCAGGCAATGACAATATAGGTGCCGTAGTTAGCTTTTTCTTCAATAATTGAAACGCCTTCTCTTGTTCATCCTTCCATTCAAATTTCTTCCCTTTATGCGTTAATGCAGTCAAGGGTTTTGCTATTTTGTAGAAATCTTGGATGAATCTTCTGTAGTAACTAGCCAATCCTAAAAATTGTCGTATATGCTTCGAAGTTTTTGGGGTTTCCCACTTTTCAACGGTTTCGATCTTTGCCAGGTCCACCTGGATACCTTCTTTGTTCACTATGTGACCGAGGAATTGAACTTCTTCCAACCAAAATGCACACTTTGAAAACTTAGCGTACAGTTTTTCTTTCCTCAATACTTCTAGCACTTTTCTCAAATGTTCTTCGTGCTCTTGATCATTCTTTGAGTAAATAAGTATGTCATCGATGAAAACAATGACAAACTTGTCAAGATATGGCCCACACACTCGGTTCATAAGGTCCATGAACATAGCTGGTGTGTTAGTCAATCCAAACGGCATAACCATAAACTCGTAATGACCATAACGCGTCTTAAAAGCAGTTTTTGGAATATCATCCTCCTTTACTCGCATTTGATGATATTCAGAACGTAAATCGATCTTCGAATAAACCGACGAGCCTTGTAGTTGATCAAATAAGTCGTCAATTCTCGGCAGTGGATAACGGTTTTTGATGGTAAGTTTGTTCAACTCTCTGTAGTCACACAACCTAAATGTACCATCCTTCTTCTTGACAAACAAAACAGGAGCTCCCCATGGTGATGTGCTTGGTTGAATGAAACCACGTTCTAATAGTTCTTGCAGTTGGCTTTGCAGTTCTTTCATCTCGCTGGGTGCGAGTCTATAAGGAGCACGAGCTATTGGTGCAGCTTCTGGTACAAGATCTATTTGAAATTCAACAGATCGATGTGGAGGTAGTCCCGGTAATTCTTTCAGAAATACATCGGGAAATTCTTTTGCGACGGGAACATCATTGATGCTCTTTTCTTCAGTTTGTACTTTCTCGACGTATGCTAGAACAGCATAGCAACCTTTTCTTATTAGTTTTTGTGCCTTCAGGTTACTAATAAGATTTAACTTTGCGTTGCTCTTTTCTCCGTACACCATTAAGGGTTCTCTTTTTTCTCGTACAATGCGAATTGCATTTTTATAACATACGATCTCTGCTTTCACCTTCTTCAGCCAGTCCATGCCAACTATTACATCAAAACTCCCTAACTCTACTGGTATCAAATCAATCTTAAATATTTCGCTACCCTGTTTAATTTCTCGATTCCGGCATATATTATCTGTTGAAATTAATTTACCGTTTGCTAATTAGAGTAAAAATTTACTATCCAACGGCATCAATGGACAACTTAATTTAGCACAAAAATCTCTACTTATATAGCTTATATCCGTACCCGAATCAAATAAAACGTAAGCAGATTTATTGTCAATAAGAAACGTACCCGTAACAAGCTCCGGGTCTTCCTGTGCCTCTGCCGCATTAATATTGAAAACTCTTCTGCGGCCTTGTCCATTCGTGTTCTCCTGGTTCGGGCAATTTCTAATAATGTGGCCCGGTTTTCCACATTTATAACAAACTACATTGGCATAACTTGCTCCGACACTACTTGCTCTGCCATTACTCGTTCCGACACCATTTGTTCCTTTCGTTCTGTTAACCCCTGGTCCGTAGACCTCACACTTCGCCGTGCTATGACCATTTCTTTTACACTTGTTGCAAAATTTGGTGCAGAACCCCGAGTGATACTTTTCACACCTTTGGCATAGCTGCTTCTGATTGTTGTTGTTGTTGTGGTTGTTATTGTTGTTGGGATGATTGTTGTAGTTGCTGCTGTTATTGTTGTTGTTGTTGTTGTTGTTGTTGTTGTTATTGTTGGGCCGTTTGTTGTAGTTGCGATTGATGTTGCGATTGTTGGGATAGTTGTTGCGATTATTGTTGTAATTGCTGTTGTTGTTGTATTGGTGATTCTTATCACCGTTTTCCTCCCACTTTCTTTTGACTTGCTTCGCATTGGCCTCTTCAGCAGTCTGTTCTTTAATTCTTTCTTCAATCTGGTTCACTAGTTTGTGAGCCATTCTACATGCCTGTTGTATGGAGGCGGGCTCGTGTGAACTTATATCTTCTTGGATTCTTTCCGGTAATCCTTTCACAAATGCGTCGGTCTTCTCTTCCTCATCTTCGAACGCTCCCGGACACAATAAGCACAATTCTGTGAATCGTCTTTCGTACGTGGTAATATCAAATCCTTGGGTTCGTAACCCTCTAAGTTCTGTCTTGAGCTTATTGACCTCAGTTCTGGGATGGTACTTCTCGTTCATCAAGTGCTTGAATCCTGACCACGGTAGTGCGTAAGCATCATCTTGTCCCACTTGCTCTAGATAGGTATTCCACCATGTTAACGCAGAACTTGTGAAGGTATGCGTAGCGTACTTCACTTTTTCCTCTTCGGTACACTTACTTATGGCAAACACCGATTCGACCTTCTCGGTCCACCGTTTCAATCCGATCGGTCCTTCGGTTCCATCAAATTCCAAAGGTTTGCAGGCAGTGAATTCTTTCTAGGTGCATCCTACACGATTTCCTGTACTGCTAGATCCAAGGTTATTGTTGGTATGTAGCGCAGCCTGTACTGCGGCTATGTTTGAAGCTAGAAAAGTACGGAATTACTCTTCATTCATATTCACGGTGTGTCGAGTAGTCGGTGCCATTTCCTTCAAAATAGTCAAATGGAACAAGTTAATCATACAGAATATTAAGAGTAGTTAATAGTATTTCGTAGCATAATATGAACTCATTTATAAAAGCTTTTTCTTCATATTAGCGTTTTATAAGTTTAAATTCGGGTAGTACCTACCCGTTAAGTTCATACTTAGTAGCTAATATACATTTCAACTACTACAATTCTATATGAAAAACTGATTGTAATAATATTTCGCGTTCAAACTTTTATACAATATTTTACAAACTTACAATACCGCTTATTTTACATAAAGCATGAAATATAGCACACAATAACTTTGATACAAGATAGTTGTGAAGATAATTCTAGCTAGTACACAAGTCGTTCAGCAAAGGCAATAAAGACACGTAATTCATACGTCCAGAAACAAGTCATGCATTCTGGTTTTACTAGGACTACTTCCCATCCTTGGTCTTGTGGAACATAACCGTTATGGCCATTGATAAGACAGCGTGTTGTAACGTCGTCAAAGGGACGAGGGTTACGTAATGACCAACAGTCTCGTAATAACCTAAAAACCTCATTTCTTACCCCAATTACCGACTCCGTCACTTGTGGGAACGTTTTGTTTAATAGTTGTAGCCCGATGTTCTTTTTCTCACTTTGGTGAGAAGCGAACATTACTAACCCGTAAGCATAGCATGCTTCTTTATGTTGCATGTTAGCCGCTTTTTCTAAATCATGAAGTCCTATATTCGGATACATTGAGTCAAAATAATTTCTTAACCCGTTGCGTAAAATAGCATTTGGGTTCCCCACAATATATGCGTCAAAGTAAACACATCGTAACTTATGGGTTTCCCAATGTGATATCCCCCATCTTTCAAACGAAAGTCTCTTATAAACCAAGACATTCTTGGAACGTTCTTCGAATGTCTTACAAACTGATTTCGCCGTAAATAGTTGTGTCGAAGAATTCTGACCGACTCTAGACAAGATTTCATCAATCATGTCTCCGGGTAGGTCTCTTAAAATATTGGGTTGTCTATCCATTTTGTGTTTTTATACTGTAAAATAGACAATAGTTAGATTCATAAAAAAAAATACTTATTAATACAAGCAATTTTTACATATATCATAAAGCATAAGCACACTATATTACATATATTACACCACACGAATACAACTATCTTATTCCGACTCGCTCGTTTCTTCTTCTTCGGTTTTGGTTCGTTTTTCCAAGTTTCTAGGGATATATGATGTTCCCCTAATACGAGCTGTCGTTTTCCACAACGGTTTAGAAAAACCTGGTGGTTTAGAGGTTCCCGGGTCATTGTTACAACTTAAGGGCTTCGGGGGTTGACGATACATATAAAGTTAATCGGGGTTGGAATTAGATTTCTCTATTTTTATGCCCTTTCCCTTATTATTTTCTTTTGCCTTTTTAAATTCAGTTGGGGTAATTTCTATAACATCATCGGAATTCTCGTCGGAATCCGATTCATCGAAGAATTGGTAATCCTCCCAATATTTTGCTTCCTTGGCGGAAACACCATTGACCATAATTAACCTTGGTCGGTTGGTTGAGGATTTTCTTTTACTTAACCGTTTTATTATTTCCCCCACCGGTTCTATTTCTTCCTCCGGTTCCTCCTCTTCCGGTTCTGATTCTTCTTCCGGTTCTGATTCTTCTTCCGGTTCTTCTTCGGGAACTTGTGAATCAGTCCAATATATATTCGACTCTTCGTTATTATTAGGTGAGTCAATGGGATTTGTGCTAGAGGTAGACATCTATCACATAATATCAAACATGTTAAGAGATTAATATATCACATAATATATACATGTTAATAATATATAGTTTCCAAAAAATGTTAAGCAATCATTTTTAAAGAAAACACGGTCGAAGTCCAGACTCACTAATGCATCCTAACAAACTCGATAAGACACACTAATGCAAATTTTCTGGTTCTCTAAGACCAATGCTCGGATACCAACTGAAATGTCCCGTTCTTATTGATTAAAAACGTTCCATATTAATTGATTTCGTTGCGAGGTTTTGACCTCTATATGAGACGTTTTTCAAAGACTGCATTCATTTTTAAAACAAACCATAACCTTTATTTCATAAATAAAGGTTTAAAAAGCTTTACGTAGATTATCAAATAATGATAATCTAAAATATCCTGTTTACACATGACCATTACATAATGGTTTACAATACAAATATGTTACATCGAAATCAGTTTCTTGAATGCAGTTTTTACACAATATCATACAAACATGGACTCCAAATCTTGTCCTTATTTTAGTATGCAACAGCAGAAGCTCTTAGTATTCACCTGAGAATAAACATGCTTTAAACGTCAACAAAAATGTTGGTGAGTTATAGGTTTAACCTATATATATCAAATCGTAACAATAGACCACAAGATTTCATATTTCAATACACATCCCATACATAGAGATAAAAATCATTCATATGGTGAACACCTGGTAACCGACATTAACAAGATGCATATATAAGAATATCCCCATAATTCCGGGACACCCTTCGGATATGATATAAATTTCGAAGTACTAAAGCATCCGATACTTTGGATGGGGTTTGTTAGGCCCAATAGATCTATCTTTAGGATTCGCGTCAATTAGGGTGTCTGTTCCCTAATTCTTAGATTACCAGACTTAATAAAAAGGGACATATTCGATTTTGATAATTAAACCATAGAATGTAGTTTCACGTACTTGTGTCTATTTTGTAAATCATTTATAAAACCTGCATGTATTCTCATCCCAAAAATATTAGATTTTAAAAGTGGGACTATAACTCACTTTCACATATTTTTACTTCGTCGGGAAGTAAGACTTTGCCACTGGTTGATTCACGAACCTATAACAATATATACATATATATCAAAGTATGTTCAAAATATATTTACAACACTTTTAATATATTTTGATGTTTTAAGTTTATTAAGTCAGCTGTCCTCGTTAGTAACCTACAACTAGTTGTCCACAGTTAGATGTACAGAAATAAATTGATAAATATTATCTTGAATCAATCCACGACCCAGTGTATACGTATCTCAGTATTGATCACAACTCAAACTATATATATTTTGGAATCAACCTCAACCCTGTATAGCTAACTCCAACATTCACATATAGAGTGTCTATGGTTGTTCGAAAATATATATAGATGTGTCGACATGATAGGTCGAAACATTGTATACGTGTCTATGGTATCTCAAGATTATATAATATTCAATACAAGTTGATTAAGTTATGGTTGGAATAGATTTGTTACCAATTTTCACGTAGCTAAAATGAGAAAAATTATCCAATCTTGTTTTACCCATAACTTCTTCACTTTAAATCTGTTTTGAGTGAATCAAATTGCTATGGTTTCATATTGAACTCTATTTTATGAATATAAACAGAAAAAGTATAGGTTTATAGTCGGAAAAATAAGTTACAAGTCATTTTTGTAAAGGTAGTCATTTCAGTCGAAAGAACGACGACTAGATGACCATTTTAGAAAACATACTTCCACTTTGAGTTTAACCATAATTTTTGGATATAGTTTCATATTCATAATAAAAATCATTTTCCCAGAATAACAACTTTTAAATCAAAGTTTATCATAGTTTTTAATTAACTAACCCAAAACAGCTCGCGGTGTTACTACGACGGCGTAAATCCAGTTTTACGGTGTTTTTCATGTTTCCAGGTTTTAAATCATTAAGTTAGCATATCATATAGATATATAACATGTGTTTAGTTGATTTTAAAAGTCAAGTTAGAAGGATTAACTTTTATTTGCGAACAAGTTTAGAATTAACTAAACTATGTTCTAGTGATTACAAGTTTAAACCTTCGAATAAGATAGCTTTATATGTATGAATTGAATGATGTTATGAACATCATTACTACCTCAAGTTCCTTGGATAAACCTACTTGAAATAAGAAAAATAGATCTAGCTTCAAAGGATCCTTGGATGGCTTGAAAGTTCTTGAAGCAGAATCATGACACGAAAACAATTTCAAGTAAGATTTCCACTGGAAATAAGATTGTTATAGTTATAGAAATTGAATTAAAGTTTGAATATGATTATTACCTTGTATTAGAAAGATAACCTACTGTAAGTAACAAAGGTTTATTGATCTTGGATGATTACTTGGAATGGATTTAGAAAACTTGGAAGTAAACTTGCAATCTTGGAAGTATTCTTGATTTTATGAAACTAGAACTTTTGGAATTTATGAAGAACACTTAGAACTTGAAGATAGAACTTGAGAGAGATCAATTAGATGAAGAAAATTGAAGAATTAAAGTGTTTGTAGGTGTTTTTGGTCGTTGGTGTATGGATTAGATATAAAGGATATGTAATTTTGTTTTCATGTAAATAAGTCATGAATGATTACTCATATTTTTGTAATTTTATGAGATATTTCATGCTAGTTGCCAAATGATGGTTCCCACATGTGTTAGATGACTCACATGGGTTGCTAAGAGCTGATCATTGGAGTGTATATACCAATAGTACATACATCTAAAAGTTGTGTATTGTACGAGTACGAATACAGGTGCATACGAGTAGAATTGTTGATGAAACTGAACGAGGATGTAATTGTAAGCATTTTTGTTAAGTAGAAGTATTTTGATAAGTGTCTTGAAGTCTTTAAAAAGTGTATGAATACATATTAAAACACTACATGTATATACATTTTAACTGAGTCGTTAAGTCATCGTTAGTCGTTACATGTAAATGTTGTTTTGAAACCTTTAGGTTAACGATCTTGTTGAATGTTGTTAACCCATTGTTTATTATAATAAATGAGATGTTAAATTGTTATATTATCATGATATTATGATATATAATATATCTTAGTATGATATATATATAGTTAAATGTCGTTACAACGATAATCGTTACATATATGTCTCGTTTCGAAATCATTAAGTTAGTAGTCTTATTTTTACATATGTATTTCATTGTTAATACACTTAATAATATATTTACTTATCATTTAACATAATTAACCAAGTGTATCAATATCTTAATATGATTCATATGTACCTAGTAAGACGTTGTTATAACGATAATCGTTATATATATCGTTTTGGAGTTTCTTAAATTAATAGTCTCATTTTTATGTATATAACTCATTGTTAAAATACCTAATGAGATACATACTTATAATAAAATCATGTTAACTATATATATAACCATATATATGTCATCGTATAGTTTTTACAAGTTTTAACGTTCGTGAATCACCGGTCAACTTGGGTGGTCAATTGTCTATATGAAACCTATTTTAATTAATCAAGTCTTAACAAGTTTGATTGCTTAACATGTTGGAAAGACTTAATCATGTAAATAACAATTTCATTTAATATATATATAAACATGGAAAAGTTCGGGTCACTACAGATCAAGGATGTGATTGCGTTCTCGCACGGCTGCCTTGATGGTGTTATCCACATGTTTGATCTATCGGCGGGTTTATTCTTTGTTTGAAAGTTGAATCGGGTGGATGATATTGTGTACGTGTAGATCGCTTGGGCGATGGGGTTAATTGGGTCGTGTCGGATTCAAACGACCCGTTATCTCCAAAACTAAGGAGGTATGTGCCATAGCCAAAGAGAGGTTCTTGTTTCTCAAGCTAGTAATAAAAGGATCGAATTATAGCTCAACTGTATTTTTGGTGCCGAAAGACTTCACTTGCTCGAAGGTTATCGGGTGAAGTGCGGCATAATTTGGATGCAAATCCAGCGGTATCAAAAGGAGGTATAATCAGTGGGTCAAGTTGTTATTGTATGATTATGATGATGTTGATGATGTTAGGTTAAGATGGATGTTGTTTAACGTCTTCTCGAGTGGGAGATTGTTGGAGTGCGAAGCTTGTTAAACAAGGATTCGAAAAAGAATTTCGGTTCAAGTAAAAAGGCGCGCCGCGGGCTCTCCTAGGCGCGACGTGACCTAGATTGTGAACAGGGGTCAAGCTGAAGAAAGTTTCCGTTTTGATTTTTTCCTTGGAGGCGCACCGCGGATCATTCTGGGTGCGACGCAGCTATGCCCTGACGAGGAAGTTTACAAAAACGAATTTTCTTGTTCCCAAAGCTATTTCTTTGTTGAGTTTTTCCTATTTAAGCATCTTATTATAACCCATACATGTATCCACGAAATTTATCAATAAAAGAACTCTCTTTGGTACCAAGGATTAAAGTAATCATTCGTGATTACATATAACCTCGTTAAATTTTCTTGTCTTTATCGTTTTTGCTATTTTTTTCATATACATCAATTATTTTTGTTTATTGTAAGTGGGTTTGATAACCTATGGTTATCTAGTCTTGTTGGGGCTAATGTGCTTTATTCCTAACATATATCATATGAAAACAATTTCCAATAAAATAAGATTCGAAAATTAGTTACTTATGGACGTTAGAAATGAAAGGTTGTAACCCTTCGTTTAGGCGAGAAATACATGTTTGGTATTTTAGCGAAAAAACTATTAGGTACATGCTTTCAGTATATGGGTATGCTATAAAGTTATAAATACCGCTTTGTATAGAAATTGTAAGGTTTAGTATCAAGGACGGGTTGTTAATTGTTAAAGGAAAATGGTCAAACTCGAGTTCATGGTTTTTTATGGTGAATCTTCACAGCTCGAATGATGCTAGAAAGAAGAGATTATTATGGGATAAACTCCTTAACTTCATGAATAACAATGAGGGTGAATATGTGTTGTTTGGTGACTTTAATGAGGTAAGAGAGGAGTCGGAAAAGTTTGGGTCAATTTTTCATCCGGATGAGGCTAATGTTTTCAATTTGTTTATTGGTAGCTCGGGTCTAGTTGATATACCTCTCGGTGGTAGAAAGTTTACTTGGATGAACAAGTCGGCTTCGAAAATGAGCCGAATAGATAGGGTTCTCGTTACTTCTAACATTTTTGAATATTTTGCAGATTTAAAACTTACCACTCTTGTTCGTGGCTACTCCAATCACCTTCCTTTGCTGTTACAAGATCTAAAGCACGATTTTGGCCCAACACCATTTAAGTGTTTTAATTCTTGGTACCTTTTTTCGGACTTTGATGCTATGGTGAAAGATGCTTCAAGTGAGATCATGGATAATAGAGCGTTTTATCACGATAAAATGAAGTTGATGAAGCAAAGGATTAAAAAATGGGTTAAATCAAAAAAGGCTAACATGGTCCTGAGGAAAGTTGAGATTTTTTCAAGAATTAATGATATAGACATATTGGTCGAATCTGGTAATGATACGGAGGAAACTCGCATTGAAAGAAGGGACTTAATGCAAGAACTCGATACTTTAAATAGGGTCGATGACATGGATATTATTCGAAAGTTTCGGGTGAAATGGGACGCGGAAGGTGACGAAAACTCCAAGTATTTTCATTGTTTATTGAAACAACGGAGGAACGGCCAAATGATTAAAGGTATAACGGTTAATGGTGAATGGTTAACGGATCCTAATGCAACCAAACAAGCATTTTTTGAGTTTTATGCTAATAAATTCGCTGGTCAATCATCGACCTATCTCGACCTTGGTCACCAGCGAGCTGTTTAACATCCGTGGCAGCGAATGATCTTGAGAAAGGGATTTATGAGGATGAGATACGATCGGAGGTTTGGGATTGTGGTAGCGATAAAGCCCGGGTCCTGATGGTTTTAATTTTAGTTTCATAAAAAGTTATTGGGATATTGTTAAAGTAGAGGTGATTAAAACAGTAGTTGAAGCCTTCCAAAGTAAAAGTATGCTAAGATGTTCGGGTTCCGCTTTTATCACTTTAATTCCCAAAGTCAAAAATCCTTCCTTCATCAAGGATTACTGTCCAATTTCTTTAATTGGTGTGATTTATAAAATCTTTACTAAAATTTTGGCGAATAGATTGGAAAAAGTGTTGGATAATATTATTAGTAAAGAACAGTCGGCTTTTTTGGCGGGTAGACAAATATTAGACGGGCTTTTGATTTTAAATGAAACGATTGAATGGTATAAAAAGAAAAAGGAGAAGCTAATCATTTTCAAGATTGATTTCGAGAAAGTATACGATTCCGTTAATTGGGACTTTCTTGATTACATGTTGAGGATTAAGGGTTTCGGTCATATTTGGAGATCGTGGATCAGAATAATTTTGACATCGGCTCGTACTTCGATTCTCATTAACGGGAGCCCTACGAAGGAGTTCGTAATTCGTCGGGGGTTACGTCAAGGTGATCCATTAAGCCCTTTCCTATTTTTGATTGTGATGGAAGGGTTACATATTTGCATCAAAGAAAAATTTCTGGAAGGCCATTTCTGTGGTGCTACGGTCAGTAATCCTCCGATTTCTATTTCTCACTTATTTTATGCTGATGACATAATTTTTGTTTGTAATTGGCATAGAAATAATTTAGTTGCAATCCTTCAAGTCCTTGCCACATTTCATAAGGCTTCGGGATTAGCCATCAACTTGGCTAAATCATCATTATACGGTATAGGGGCGAATGAAAGTGATTTAGATTCGATGGTGGATATTGCTCGTTGTTCTAAAGGTACATTACCGTTTTCGTACCTTGGTCTTCAAATGGGTGTCTTGATGAATCGGGTTAATAATTGGTATGGTTTCATTGAACAGTTTAAAAAAAAGCTATCTGGATGGCAAGCGAACTTATTATCAATTGGCAGACGGACAACTTTAGTAAAATCGGTTCTTGGATCGATGGGCATTTATTATCTTTCCCTATATAAATGCCCCGAAATGGTTGTTAATGAAGTTGAGAATATCCGTGCTTCAATTTTTTCGGGAAACACTCATGACAATAGAAAGATGCATTGGATTAGATGGGATCAAGTGCTAGCTTCGAAGGAAAACGGAGGTTTATCTATTGGAAGTATTCGCGCTTTCAATCATTCGTTACTTCTTAAATGGGTTTGGCGTTTTTATATGAATAATGATGCAATGTGTGTAGTGACCCGAACTTTTTCATGTTTACATATATTAAATGAAAACTATACTTACATGATTAAATGTTTCCAACATGTTAAGTAATCAAACTTGTTAAGACTTGATTATTTGAAATGAGTTTCATGTAGACAATTGACCACCCGAGTTGACCGGCAATTTACGAACGCTAAAACTTGTAAAAACTATATGATGATATATATATATGGATATATATAATATATATATATATATATATATATATATATATATATATATATATATATATATATATATATATATATATATATATATATATATATATATATATATATATATAGTTAACATGATATTATGATAAGTAAGTATCTCACTAGGTATATTAACAATGAGTTATATACATAAAAAAATGAGATTACTAAGTTAAGAAACTCAAAACTATATATATAACGATTATCGTTATAACAATGCCTTACTAAATACATATGTATCATATTAAGGTATTGTTACACTATATTTAACATGATAAAATGATAATTATATATATCATTATGTATGTTAACAATGAACTACATATGTAAAACAAGACTACTAACTTAAGAATTTCGAAACGAGGCTTATATGTAACGATTATCGTTGTCACGACATTTTAATGTATATATATCATATTAAGATATATTCATACATCATAATATCATGATAATGTAATAATTTAACATCTCAATAGATATAATAAACAATGGGTTAACTACATTAAATGAGATCGTTAACTTAAAGGTTTCAAAACAACACTTACATGTAACGACTAACGATGACTTAACGACTCAGTTAAAATGTATATACATGTAGTATTTTAAGATGTATTCATACACTTTTGAAAGACTTCAAGACACATAGCAAAGTACTTCTACTTATAAAAAATTCTTACAATTGCATTCTCATTCATTTTCATCAACAATTCTACTCGTATACACTCGTATTCGTACTCGTACAATACACAGCTTCTAGATGTATTTACTATTGGTATATACACTCCAATGATCAGCTCTTAGTAGCCCTTGTGAGTTACCAAGACATGTGGGAACCATCATTTGACAACCAGCATGACTTATGAGCATGAAAACAAAAACTAGCAACCTTATATTGACTAAGCATTAGGCATTTTTTTTCAAACAACACACACATCACATTTCTTTGATTTTCTAATCCAAATTCTCTCCATCTTAACTCTCTCTAAGCTTAAGAACATCTATACTTCAGTAATATTTATCATCTAGGTCAATCTAGCTTCAATTACAATCAAGAAACATCATCATTCAAGAACACATCAAGAACACTTCACAAATACTTTCAAGCTTACTAGCTTACTTCCAATCTTGCAAATCCATTTCAAGTGATCATCCAATCTTAAGAAATCTTTGTTATTTACAGT
Organism: Rutidosis leptorrhynchoides; assembly: GCF_046630445.1. Lineage (NCBI taxonomy): Eukaryota > Viridiplantae > Streptophyta > Magnoliopsida > Asterales > Asteraceae > Rutidosis > Rutidosis leptorrhynchoides. The sequence continues at coordinate 372,697,107 of NC_092334.1, read as the reverse complement.
AGGTTATCTTTCTAAATCAAGGTAATACTCATATTCAAACTTTGATTCAATTTCTATAACTATAACAATCTTAATTCAAGTGATAATCTTACTTGAACTTGTTTTCAAGTCATGATTCTACTTCAAGAACTTTCACACCATCCAAGATCCTTTGAAGCTAGATCAATTTTTGTCACTTCCAGTAGGTTTACCTACTAAACTTGAGGTACTAATGATGTTCCTAACATCATTCGATTCATATATATAAAACTATCTTATTCGAAGATTTGAACATGTAATCACTAGAATATAGTTTAGTTAATTCTAAACTTGTTCGCAAACAAAGTTAATCCATCTAACTTAACTTTTAAAATCAACTAAAACATGTTCTATATCTATATGATATGCTAACTTAATGATTTAAAACCTGGAAACACGAAAAACACCGTAAAACCGGACATACACCGTCGTAGTGAAACCGGGGGATGTTTTGGGTTAGAAAAATAAAAACTATATTAATCTTTAAATTGAAAGTTTGTTTTTTGGAAAAATAATATTTCATATGAACATGATACTATATCTAAAAAATATGGTTAAACACAAAGTTGAAGTATGTTTTTCAAAATGGTCATCAAGATGTCGTTCTTTCGACAGAAATGACTACTTCTTTAAAAAATAACTTGTAACCTGTATTTCCGACTATAAACTTATACTTTTTCTGTTTAGTTTCATAAATTTCAGTTCATTATGAAACCATAGCAACTTTATTCACTCAAAACGGATTTGTAACGAAGAAATGATGGGTAAAACAAAATCGAATAATTTTGCTTGTTGTAGCTACGTGAAATTTGTAACAAATCTATACAAATCATAACTTAACTAACTTATATTGTATTATACATGTATTCTAACATATATTATGTAATCTTGGGATACCATAGACACGTATACAATGTTTTGACATATCATATCGACCCATCTATATATATTATTTGGGAACAACCATAGACACTCTATATGCAGTAATGCTCGAGTTAGCTATACAGGGTTGAGGTTGATTCCAAAATAATATATATACTTTGAGTTGTGATCTAGCTTGAGACTTGTATACACTGGGTCGTGGATTGATTCGAGATAATATATATTGATTTATTTCTGTACATCTAACTGCGGACAACTAGTTGTAGATTATAACGTTGGACTGTTAACTTAACAAACTTAAATCGTTAAAACGTAATAAAAAAATGTTGTGAATATATTTCGATCATACTTTGATATATATGTATACATTTGTCATATATTCGTGAATCAACCCGTGGTCAAGTCTTACTTCCCGACGAAGTAAAAATCTGTGAAAGTGAGTTATAGTCCCACTTTTAAAATCTAATATTTTTGGGATGAGAATACATGCAGCTTTATAAATGTTTTACAAAATAGACACAAGTACGAAAAACTACTTCTATGGTTGAATGATCGAAGCCGAATATGCCCCTTTTTGCTTGGTAGCCTAAGAATTAGTAAACCAGTCTACTAATTGACGCGAATCCTAAAGATAGATCTATTGGGCCCAACAAACCCCATCCGTTGTAGCGGATGCTTTAGTACTTCGAATTTATCATGTTCGAAGGATATCCCAGAATGATGGGGATATTCTATATGCATCTTGTTAATGTCGGTTACCAGGTGTTCACCATATGAATGATTTTTATGCAGATTGCATGTTATTGAAAAATGGAAATGAAAATCTTGTGGTCTATTATTATGATTTGATAAATATATAGGTTAAACCAATAACTCACCAACATTTTTGTTGACGTTTGAAGCATGTTTATTCTCAGGTGATTGTTAAGAGCTTCTGCTGTTGCATACTAAATTAAGGACAAGATTTGGAGTCCATGCTTGTATAATATTGTTTAAAAACTGCATTCGAGAACATACTTTGTTGTAACATATTAATATTGTAAACCATTATGTAATGGTAGTGTGTAAGTGTGATATTTTCAGATTATCATATCTTGGTAATCTAGGTTGTGTCCTTTAAACCTTGTCGATAAAATAAAGGCTATGGTTTGTTTTAAAAACGAATGCAGTCTTTGAAAAAGTCTCATATAGAGGTCAAAACCTCTCAAAGAAATCAATTAATATGGAACGTTTATAATCATTATGAACGGGACATTTCAGTTGGTATCCGAGCGTTGGTCTTAGAGAACCAGAAATTTGCATTAGTGTGTCTTATCCAGTTTGTTAGGATGCATTAGTGAGTCTGGACTTCGACCGTGTTTTCTTTAAAAACGATTGCTTAACACTTTTGTTGGAAACTACAAATTGTTAACATGTAAATATTATGTGATATATTAATCTCTTAATGTGTTTGATATTGTGTGATAGATGTCTACTTCTAGTACGAATCCCATCGACTCACCTAATAATAATGAAGAGTCGAATATATATTGGGAAGATTCACAAATTCTCGAAGAGGAACCGGAAGAGGAGGAACCGGAAGAAGAGGAACCGAAAGAAGAGGAACCGGAAGAAGAGAAACCGGAAGAAGAGGAACCGGAAGAAGAGGTTCCGGAGGAGGAAATAATAGGAACCACAGAAAAACAGTTAAATAAAAGAAAATCCTCAACCAACGCATCAAAGTTAATAATGGTGAATGATGTTTCCACTGAGGAAACAAAATATTGGGAAAATTACCAATTTTCTGATGAATCGGATCCCGATGATGTTATAGAAATTACCTCGACCCAATTTGAAAAAGCAAAAGAAAATAATAAGGGAAAAGGCATCAAAATAGAGAAACCTAATTCCAACCCCATGAATCTACGTTAACATGAAATACCCTGATGGGGTGTACCGTAAACACTCGTATTTCTTAAACTTTCACTATAACTCTGGAACATCTAAGCCACCAGATTTTTCTAAACCATTTGTGAAAACGACGGCTCGCATTAGAGGAGCACCATATATCCCTAGGAAGTTAGCAAAACCAACCAAGTTCGAAGAAGAAGAAACCAGTGGTTCATATTAGAGGGTTGTAATCATGTTGTGTAATATATGTATTGTAGCGTGATTGTACTTTTATGTTCTATGTATAAATTGCTTGTATTATCTGTTAATTATCTTTTACGAATCTAATCCTTGTCTATTTTACAGTATAAAAACACAAAATGGACGTTAAGGATAGACGACCGAATATTTTAGAAGACCTACCAGGGGATATGATTGATGAAATCTTGTCTAGAGTCGGTCAGAATTCATTGGCACAACTATTTATGGCGAAATTAGTTTGTCTAACATTTGAAAGACGTTCCAGGAATGCCTTAGTTAATAAAAGGCTTTCCTTTGATAGATGGGGTATATAACATTGGGGAGACCATAAGTTACGCCGTGTTTTCTTTAAAGCATTGAATGCGGAACCCAGATGTAATTTTACGCTACGGGTTGAGAGCCTATTTTGACTCTACCTATCCCAACATAGGACTTCGTTCTTTAGAAAGAGCTTCAAACATGCAACATAAAGAAGCATGTTATGTCTACGGGTTAGTAATGTTCGCTTCTCACCAAATCGAGAAAAAGAACATAGGATTGCAACTACTAAATAAAACATTCCCACAAGTGATGGATTCAGTAGTTGGGGTGAGAAATAAGGTTTTTAGATTATTACGGGGCTGTTGGGCATTACGTAACCCCCGTCCTTTTGAAAACATTACTACATGTTGTCTTATCAATGGCCACAACGATTATGTTCCACAAGACCAAGGATGGGAGATAGTATTAATAAAACCAGAATGCATGACTTGTTTATGGACCTATGAATTACGTGTCTTTATTGCCCTTGCTGAACGACTTGCGTATTAACTAGAACTGTCTTCACAACTACCTTGTATCAAAGTTATTGTGTGCTATATTTCATGCTATATGTATAATAGCGGTATTATAAGTTTGTAATATTGTATAAAAGTTTGAACGCGAAATATTATTATCAGTTTTTCATATAGAATTGTAGTAGTTGAAATTGTATATTAGCTACTAAGTATGAACTTAACGGGTAGGTACTACCCGTATTAAAACTTATAAAGCGGTAATATGAAGAAAAAGCTTTTATAAATGAGTTCATATTATGCTACAAAATACTATTGACTACTCTTAATATTCTGTATAATTAACTTGATTCTTTTGGCTATTTTTGAAGGAAATGGCACCAACTACTCGTCAGAACTTGAACATGAGCGAGGAAGACTTCCGTGTTTTTCTTGCTACCAACATAGCCGCAGTACAGGCTGCAATGCAAAACAACAATAATAACTCTGAATCTAGCAATGCAGCTAACGCCACTAGAAATCATGTAGGATGCTCCTACAATAAATTTACTGCCTACAAACCTTTGGAATTTGATGGAACCGAAGGACCAATCGGATTGAAACGGTGGACCGAGAAGGTCGAATCGGTGTTTGCCATAAGTAAATGTACTGAAGAAGATAGGGTGAAGTACGCCACACATACCTTCACAGGTACTGCGTTAACATGGTGGAATACCTATCTAGAACAAGTGGGACAAGATGCTGCTTACGCACTACCGTGGTTAGCATTCAAGCACTTGATGAACGAGCATTATCATCTCAGAAACGAGGTCAATAAGCTTAAGGTAGAGCTTAGAGGATTACGAACGCAAGGTTTCAACATTACCACATACGAACGACAATTCACAGAGTTGTGCCTATTGTGTCCAAGATCGTTCGAAGATGAAGAAGATAAAATCGACGCATTTGTAAAAGGGTTACCAGAAAGGATTCAAGAAGATATAAGTTTACACGAGCCCGCCTCCATACAAAAAGCAAGTCGAATGGCTCATAAACTCATAAATCAAATTGAGGAAAGAATTAAAGAGCAGGCGGTCGAAGAAGCCAACATAAAACAAGTCAAGAGAAAGTGGGAAGAAAACAGTGACAAGAGTCACCAACACAACAGTAACAATCACCTCAACAATCATCACAACAATAATCACAAATTCAATCGCACCATTTATCGCAACAACAAATGCCCCAACAACAAAAATAACCACTACAACAATTGTCCCAACAACAATAACAACCACAATAACAACAATTCCTATAACAACAAGATTCAGAATCAGCCATGCCAAAGGTGTGAGGAGTCCTACCAGAATGGGTTCTGCACAACATTTTGCACCAAGTGTAAAAGAAATGGCCATAGTGCGGCGAAATGTGAGGTCTACGGTCCAGTGAATAACAGAATTAAAAGAACAAATAATGTCGGAACAAATAACGCCGCCATAGTTTGTTTTGGATGTGGAAAACCGGGCCACTTTAGTAGAAATTGCCCGAAAATCAGGGGAATACTAATGGGCAGGGCCGCGGAAGAGTTTTCAATATTAATACGGCAGAAGCGCAGGAAGACCCAGAGCTTGTTACGGGTACGTTTCTTATTGACAATAAATCTGCTTATGTTTTATTTGATTCGGGTATGGATAGAAGCTATATGAGTAGAGATTTTTGTGCTAAACTAAGTTGTCCACTGACGCCTTTGGATAATAAATTTTTACTCGAATTAGCAAAAGGTAAATTAATTACAGCAGATAATATATGTCAAAATCGAAAAATTAAACTGGTTAGCGAAACGTTTAAGATTGATTTGATACCAGTAGGGTTAGGAAGTTTTGATGTGATAATCAGTATGGACTGGTTGAAAAAGGAGAGTACAGAAATTATATGTTACAAAAATGCAATTCGCATTGTACGAGAAAAAGGAACACCCTTAATGGTGTACGGAGAAAAGAGCAACGCGAAGCTAAATCTTATTAGTAATTTGAAGGCGCAAAAACTAATAAAAAAAGGTTGCTATGCCATTCTACCACACATCAAAGAAGTCAAACCCGAAGAAAAGAACATCAATGATGTTTCCGTCGCAAAAGAATTTCCTGATGTATTTCCGAAAGAATTACCGGGACTACCTCTACACCGATCTGTTGAATTTCAAATAGATCTCGTACCAGGAGCTGCACCAATAGCTCGTGCTCTATACAAACTCGCACCCAGCGAAATGAAGGAACTCCAAAGCCAATTACAAGAACTTTTAGAGCGTGGTTTCACACGACCAAATACATCACCATGGGGAGCTCCTGTTTTGTTTGTCAAAAAGAAGGATGGTACATTCAGGTTGTGTATCGACTACCGAGAGTTGAACAAACTTACCATCAAGAATCGTTACCCACTACCAAGAATCGATGACTTATTTGATCAACTACAAGGATCGTCAGTTTATTCGAAGATTGATTTACGTTCTAGGTATCATCAAATGCGAGTGAAGGAGGATGATATTCCGAAGACTGCTTTCAGAATGCGTTACGGTAGGTTGACTAACGCACCAAGCTGTGTTCATGGACCTCATGAACCGAGTGTGTGGACCATACCTTAACAAGTTTGTCATTGTTTTCATCGATGACATACTTATTTACTTCAAGAATGATCAAGAGCACGAAGAACATTTGAGAAAAGTGCTAGAGTTGTTAATGAAAGAAAAACTGTACGCTAAGTTTTCAAAGTGTGCATTTTTATTGGAAGAAGTTCAATTCCTCGGTCACATAGTGAACAAAGAAGGTATTCAAGTGGATCCGGCAAAGATTGAAACCGTTGAAAAGTGGGAAACCCCAAACACTCCGAAACATATACGCCAATTTTTAGGACTGGCTGGTTACTACAGAAGGTTCATCCATGATTTTTCAAAAATAGCAAAACCCTTGATTGCATTAACGCATAATAGGAAGAAATTTGAATGGAAGGATGAGCAGGAGAAAGCGTTTCAATTGTTGAATAAAAAGTTAACTACGGCACCTATATTGTCATTGCTCGAAGGGAATGATGATTTTGTGATATATTTTGATGCCTCAAAGCAAGGCCTCGGTTGTGTATTAATGCAACGAACGAAGGTAATTGCTTATGTGTCTAGACAATTGAAGATTTACGAGCATAATTATACGACACATGATTTGGAATTAGGATCAGTTGTTTTTGCATTAAAGACTTGGAGGCATTACTTATATGGGGTCAAAAGTATTATATATATCGACCACAGAAGTCTCCAACATATATTTAATCAGAAGCAACTGAATATGAGACAGCGCAGGTGGATTGAGTTGTTGAATGATTACGATTTTGAGATTCGTTACCACCCAGAGAAGGCGAATGTGGTAGCTGACGCTTTGAGTAAAAAGGACAGAGAACCTATGCGGGTAAAAGCTATGAATATAATTATTCGTATTAACCTTACTACTCAAATAAAGGAGGCGCAACAAGGACTTTTAAAAGAGAGAAATTTGAAGAGTGAAATACCCAAAGGTTCGGAGAAACATCTTAATATTAGGGAAGACGGAACCCGGTATAGAGATGAAAGAATTTGGGTACCAAAGTTTGGAGATGTGAGAGAAATGGTACTTAAGGAAGCACATAAGACCAGATATTCAATACATCCCGGAGCGGGAAAGATATACAAGGATCTCAAGAAACACTTTTGGTGGCCGGGTATGAAAGCTGATATTGCTAAATACGTAGGAGAATGTTTGACGTGTTCTAAGGTTAAAACTGAACATCAGAAACCATCAGGTCTACTTCAACAACCTGAAATCCCCGAATGGAAATAGGAAAACATTACCATGGATTTCATTACTAAATTGCCAAGAACTGCAAGTGGTTATGATACTATTTGGGTAATAGTCGATCGTCTCACCAAATCAGCACACTTTTTTCCAATAAGAGAAGATGATAAAATGCAAAAATTGGCACATTTATACTTGAAGGAAGTCGTCTCCAGACATGGAATACCAATCTCTATTATCTCTGATAGGGATGACAGCTTTGTTTCAACATTCTGACAGACGTTGCAACAAGCATTGGGGACTCGTCTAGACATGAGTACTGCATATCACCCACAAACTGATGGGAAAAGTGAAAGGATGATACAGACCCTTGAAAACATGCTACGAGCATGTGTTATTGATTTCGGAAACATTTGAGATCGACACCTACCGTTAGCAGAAGTTTCCTACAACAACAGGTATCATTCGAGTATTGAGATGGTGCTGTTTGAAGCACTTTATGGTATAAAGTGTAGGTCTCTGATTTGTTAGAGTGAAGTGGAGGATAGACAGATTACGGGTCTAGAAATCATCCAAGAAACCACAGAGAAAATCATCCAAATTCAACAACGGTTGAAAACCGCCCAAAGTCGACAAAAGAGCTACGCGGACATTAAAAGAAAAGATATAGAATTTGAAATTGGAGAGATGGTCATGCTTAAAGTTTCACCTTGGAAAGGTGTTGTTCGATTTGGTAAACGGGGGAAACTAAATCCAAGGTACATTGGACCATTCAAGATAATAGATCGTGTCGGACCAGTAGCTTACCGACTTGACTTACCTCAACAACTCGCCGGGGTACATAACATTTTTCATGTCTCGAATCTGAGAAATGTTTTGCTAAAGAAGATCTCACCATTCTGTTAGACGAAATCCAAATCAATGAAAAAGTTCAATTCATTGAAGAACCCGTCGAAATAATGGATCGTGAGGTTAAAAGACTTAAGAAAAATAAAATACCAATTGTTAATGTTCGATGGAATGCTCGTAGAGGACCCGAGTTCACCTGGGAGTGTAAAAATCAAATGAAGCTGAAATACCCGCACCTATTTCCAAAAGATGCGTCAACACCTCCAACTGCTTAAAAATTTCGGGACGAAATTTATTTAACGGGTAGGTACTGTAGTGACCCGAACTTTTCCATGTTTACATATATTAAATGAAAACTATATTTACATGATTAAATGTTTCCAACATGTTAAGTAATCAAACTTGTTAAGACTTGATTATTTGAAATGAGATTCATGTAGACAATTGACCGCCCGAGTTGACCGACGATTCACGAATGTTAAAACTTGTAAAAACTATATGATGATATATATATGGATATATATATATATATATATATATATATATATATATATATATATATATATATATATATATATATATATATATATATATATATATATATATATATATATATATATATAGTTAACATGATATTATGATAAGTAAGTATCTCACTAGGTATATTAACAATGAGTTATATACATAAAAAAATGAGATTACTAAGTTAAGAAACTCGAAACGATATATATAACGATTATCGTTATAACAACGCCTTACTAAATACATATGTATCATTTTATGGTATTGTTACACTATATTTAACATGATAAAATGATAATTATATATATCATTATGTATGTTAACAATGAACTACATATGTAAAACAAGACTACTAACTTAAGAATTTCGAAATGAGGCTTATATGTAACGATTATCGTTGTAACAACATTTTAATGTATATATATCATATTAAGATATATTCATACATCATAATATCATGATAATGTAATAATTTAACATCTCATTAGATATAATAAACAATGGGTTAAGTACATTAAATGAGATCGTTAACTTAAAGGTTTCAAAACAACACTTACATGTAACGACTAACGATGACTTAACGACTTAGTTAAAATGTATATACATGTAGTATTTTAAGATGTATTCATACACTTTTGAAAGACTTCAAGAAACATATCAAAGTACTTCTACTTATCAAAAATGCTTACAATTGCATTCTCATTCATTTTCATCAACAATTCTACTCGTATACACCCGTATTCGTACTCGTACAATACACAACTTCTAGATGTATTTACTATTGGTATATACACTCCAATGATCAGCTCTTAGCAGCCCTTGTGAGTCACCAAGACATGTGGGAACCATCATTTGACAACTAGCATGACTTATGAGCATGAAAACAAAAACTAGTAACCTTATATTGACTAAGCATTAGGCATTTTTTTTTCAAACGACACACACATCACATTTCTTTGATTTTCTAATCCAAATTCTCTCCATCTTAACTCTCTCTAAGCTTAAGAATGTCTATACTTCAGTAATATTGATCATCTAGGTTAATCTAGCTTCAATTACAATCAAGAAACATCATCATTCAAGAACACATCAAGAACACTTCACAAATACTTTCAAGCTTAATAGCTTACTTCCAATCTTGCAAATCCATTTCAAGTGATCATCCAATCTCAAGAAATATTTGTTATTTACAGCAGGTTATCTCTCTAATTCAAGGTAATACTCATATTCAAACTTTGATTCAATTTCTATAACTATAACAATCTTAATTCGAGTAGAAATCTTACTTGAACTTGTTTTCGTGTCATGATTCTACTTCAAAAACTTCCAAACCATCCAAGATCCTTTGAAGCTCTAGATCATTTCTTGTCATTTACAATAAGTTTACCTACTATACTTGAGTTAGTGATGATGCTCATAACATCATTCGATTCATATATATAACTATCTTATTCGAAGATTTAAACTTGTAATCACTAGAACATAGTTTAGTTAATTCAAAACTTGTTCGCAAACAAAGTTAATCCTTTGAACTTAACTTTTAGAATAAACTAAATACATGTTCTATATCTATATGATATGCTAACTTAATGATTTAAAACCTGGAAACACGAAAAACACCGTAAAACCGAACATACGCCGTCGTAGTGAAACCGGGGGCTGTTTTGGGTTAGAAAAATAAAAACTATCTTAATATTTAAATTGGAATTTTGTTTTCTGGAAAAATAATATTTCATATGAACATGATACTATATCCAAAAATCATGGTTAAACACAAAGTTGAAGTATGTTTTTCAAAAGGGTCATCAAGATGTCGTTCTTTCGACAGAAATGACTACCTCTTTAAAAAATGACTTGTAACCTGTATTTCCGACTATAAACTTATAATTTTTCTGTTTAGTTTCATAAATTTCATTTCATTATGAAACCATAGCAACTTTATTCACTCAAAACGGATTTGTAACGAAGATATGACGGGTAAAACAAAATCGAATAATTTTGCTTGTTGTAGCTACATGAAATTTGTAACAAATCTATACAAATAATAACTTAACTAACTTATATTGTATTATACATGTATTCTAATATATATTATGTAATCTTGGGATACCATAGATACGTATACAATGTTTTGACATATCATATCGACCCATCTATATATATTATTTGGGAACAACCATAGACACTCTATATGTAGTAATGCTCGAGTTAGCTATACAGGGTTGAGGTTGATTCCAAAATAATATATATATTTTGAGTTGTGATCTAGCTTGAGACTTGCATACACTGGGTCATGGATTTATTCGAGATAATATATATTGATTTATTTCTATACATCTAACTGTGGAAAACTAGTTGTAGATTACTAATGTTGGACTGCTAACTTAACAAACTTAAATCGTTAAAACGTAATAAAAAAATGTTTTGAATATATTTCGATCATACTTTGATATATATGTATACATTTGTTATAGGTTCGTGAATCAACCCGTTACAAAGTCTTATTTCCCGACGAAGTAAAAATTTGTGAAAGTGAGTTATAGTCCTACTTTTAAAATCTAATATTTTTGAGATGAGAATACATGCAGCTTTATAAATGTTTTACAAAATAGACACAAGTACATGAAACTACTTCTATGGTTGAATGATCGAAGCCGAATATGCCCCTTTTTGCTTGGTAGCCTAAGAATTAGTAAACCAGTCTACTAATTGACGCGAATCCTAAAGGTAGATCTATTGGGCTCAACAAACCCCATCCGTTGTAGCGGATGCTTTAGTACTACGAATTTATCATGTTCGAAGGATGTCCCGAAATGATGGGGATATTCTATATGCATCTTGTTAATGTCGGTTACCAGGTGTTCACCATATGAATGATTTTTATGAAGATTGCATGTTAATGAAAAATGGAAATGAAAATCTTGTGGTCTATTATTATGATTTGATAAATATATAGGTTAAACCTGTGAAGACCCGTCCTAAACCATCTGGACGAAGTCCATATCGATTATAAACGATTCACAACAGTTGGTTACATCGCGAGGTACTTGACCTCTATATGATACATTTTACAAACATTGCATTTGTTTTTGAAAAGACAATCTTTCGTTACATCGACAGTTGACGGCATGTATTCCATTTCATAATATATCAAACTATAATTGACTTAATAATAATCTTGATGAACTCAATGACTCGAATGCAACGTCTTTTGAAATATGCCATGAATGACTCCAAGTAATATCTTTAAAATGAGAAAATGCACAGCGGAAGATTTCTTTCATACCTGAGAATAAACATGCTTTAAAGTGTCAACCAAAAGGTTGGTGAGTTCATTAGTTTAACATAAATAATCATTTCCATCATTTTAATAGACCACAAGATTTTTATTTTCAGTTCTCATAAATATACGTCCCATGCATAGAGACAAAAAAATAATCATTCATATGGATTGAACACCTGGTAACCGGCATTCACAATATACATATAAGAATATCCCCATCATTCCGGGATCCTCCTTCGGACATGATATAAATTTCGAAGTACTAAAGCATCCGGTACTTTGGATGGGGCTTGTTGGGCCCGATAGATCTATCTTTAGAGTTCGCGTCAACTAGGGTGTCTGTTCCCTAATTCTTAGATTACCAGACTAAAAGGGGCATATTCGATTTCGATCATTCAACCATATAATGTAGTTTCAATTACTTGTGTCTATTTTGTAAAACAGTTATAAAAACAGCGCATGTATTCTCAGTCCCAAAAATATATATTGCAAAAGCATTTAAAAAGGGAATAATGAAACTCACCTAATGTATTTTGTAGTAAAAATACATATGACTATATTGAACAATGCAGGGTTGGCCTCGGATTCACGAACCTATATCATTTATATATATATTAATACATATAATCGTAATTGAACAATTTCAATTAATATAACTTATTTTATATATTATATATACTTAATTTGTATATATTCATTTATAATTACTAATATTTATATAGTTTTATTAATATATTTGGTTACTATAATTATAAAAATATTTAATTGGTTATATATGAATTTTTATATAAAAATGTTAATATGATTAATACATACTTATATGTAATATTATTAAGAGTATATTTTTTTTATATACAAAAATATTTACTTGGTAACATAATATCAATAATAGTAATAAAAGTTGTATTTGCTTTTAATGATAATAATACAACTACTTATGATAATAATAAAAATAATAATGACATTCTTATTAAAAATGATTCTTTTAATAATATTATAGTTATTAAAATATTAATAATGATAATAAGAATAATAATACTTTTACTAAACGATATTTATAAAAATAATATTTTTTAACAATAATGATAACAACAATAATATCAATGATGTTAATAATAATAATAATAATAATAATAATAATAATAATAATAATAATAATAATAATAATAATAATAATAATAATAATAATAATAATAATAATAATAATAATAAAAATAATAATAATAATAATAATAATAATAATAATAATAATGTTGGTATTGAAAACTACCTTCCAAAGCTTTTCCTAAAAATAATATGCCTCAAACCGGACTCGAACCCAAGACCTCTCGGTTAACACACACAACACCAAACCACTCAACTGAAACTGTTTTTCTGATATTATTTGAAAACTAATTATATTTAACCCGTTATGTTTCTGTTTTATTTTCCTAATCCATCCATCCTTAACTACTATTAATCATCTTCATTATCCTAATCGTACACATCACCATCTTTAAACCCGTTACATCATAACCACCATCATCATACCTTTCATCAAGATTAAAATCATAAAATCATAATCATACTAATTATCGTTTTCCTTACACGATCATAATCATAAATCATAAATCATCATCTTTACTCGCATCATTACTACTTAATTTACTCGATTGCCATCAACAGTGTAATTTATCATAATCGATCATCATAAACTGTTACTATCGAATATTAATATAATCGTAATTATCATTTTCTGATAAATGTGGTTGTTGATTCGGCCCAAACAAAACATGGCAGCCCAAAGATAAGATGACCCATTTATATAGCCCAAGAAACAACTAAAAATCCCACGATGTAACCAAAGTTTAATTAGGCAATTAAAAGGGTGTCGGTGTTGGTTGATAGCGATAGAGAAGAAAAGAAACAAGAACTAGCAGCAGTCCAACAAGCGGTTCTCGTTATTGTGTAACCGAAAAAGAAAATGGAAGCATAAAAGCATCTCTTATCTACCGTTCGCTGGTCAGTTATTTGGAAGAAAAAAGACGGCAACATTAGTAGAAAACAGTGGCGTATGGTGATGGTGTTTTGCGATGGTTGATGGTGGTTTCAGGTCTGCAATAACATCGTAGCAGTAGCTGTAGCAAGGTGGCATTTGTACCATAAAACAGTAGCGAACACAGGAGATAGTAGTAACCCGTATCATCTTTATTCGTTATCAAATTTGTCACTATTCATCGACTGGGTTTTGAAATCGACAGTTAAAAGGTGGTGGTGAGAATGAGATCAAGGTGGCCGAAGGTGGTTTTTGGGTATTGTTAATCGAAAGCATGAAACAGAAATGAAACATAAGTGGGTTTAGTGAAGGGTGATATTAAGGTGACGAGGGTTCGAGGTTCACGATGATGGTGAGTGGTTATAGGGTGGTCGAAGCTCGATGATGGTGGTGACGGTTCTCCGGTGATGGTGGGTTGTTGAAGAAGGGGAAGGAAGAAGAAAATACAATATATAGGGTGATATAGGTGGAAATGATTCTGTGTATCCATATATATATATATATATATCTATATATATCTATATATATATCAATACATAACTATAACTATAACTAATAATTAATAATACTAATATGATATTAAAATTAGAAAGTGGGATGTGAGGAAACAAAATATGTAAACGGGTGTGATGGTGTCTTTCTTAAGATGCATATATATATATATATATATATATATATATATATATATATATATATATATATATATATATATATATATATATATATATATATATATATATATATATATATAATATATATAATATAACATAAAGTAATAATATAGAATGAAAATAGAAAGAAAGGTGTTGTTGTGCGGATGTCGACTAGTAACATAAAGGAAAGAAGAATTTGTTGTTTTATCATGCAAAGCATCTTTATCACATATCATATAATAATTTAAAAGGATACAGTAATCAAAATAGTAATATATTTATATTTCAGTAATTCTGATTCGATCACATTGTGTCTTGGTTCAATTCATGGAACCAATTGAGAATAGAATTTATAATATAATAATAATAATATAATAATATATAAATTATTCAATCATAAGTTTAAAACCAACGTGCCTAAACAGTAAACTCAATAGTATAGCAGCCATTTTAATTTGGTTGTTTCTACTGACAGCTTTCATGGAGTGCTATATCGTACTCTGTTGAAAATCAGTGGCGGATAAAATTATTCAGAAGAATCCCATATTTTTAAATTAACTATATTTATTTATTTTAGTCATTATAGTATAAAATTCGGTCATTAACTATTAAATAAAAATTACATTAATTATTCACTCCCAACCCCAAGTAAAATATGAAAAGTTTTAAAATTCAACAAATGGTTCCTAAATGTATCCTTAATGAGCCTAAAATTTATAGAACTCATTTTCGGATCACCGTTTATTTTAAAATAATATCAGTTTGAATGTAACTTGTTTAATATTAATTGGAACATCAATGAGTATTACAAGTATTTAATATTTATTTTTATTATACTTTATTTATATATATAAATATATTTTTAAATAATAAATATTATAATATCATATCTCATAATAACAATATTTAATATTTCAAATTATACTTCAAATTATATACACACAAATCTATTTACAATTAATTGTTCGTGAATCGTCGGGAATAGTCGAAGGGTAATTGATTACATGAACACAGTTCAAAGTTTTTGAAACATCAACATTACAGACTTTGCTTATCGTATTGAAATCAAATAAGATTTAAGTTTAAATTTGGTCGGAAATTCCCGGGTCATCACAGTACCTACCCGTTAAAGAAATTTAGTCCTGAAATTTGAGTGAGGTCGTCATGGCTAACAATAAATATGTTTTCCTGACGAATATGAGCTGATAAATAGAGTTTTATCATTATTGAATAATACAGATAAAATAATTCGATTATTCGAAGAGCACGAATGAAGTTATCGCAAAAGAGTGAAATGAATAAATGAAGTTTTGTTTTAATTTTTGACGTTGTCTTGGTTGAATTCCGGAATTCAAGGGATTTAAAAAAAATCTCCGAAATCTAAAAGATTTGATTCTTCGGCGAATAAGGAACTTAAGATCTCTATAATTAAATACGGTGATCTGCCTCGATTTCTCCGTCTGATATTTCCATTATAAATTAAATTCTTCCGCTCCATTATTCTCACCATTCCTATACTTTCTTTCTTAATTCATACATCCAAAAGATTGTGAAAATGCTTAATCCAATTCTGATCCTTGTCCTCATCCTTACTATCGCAACAATCATTCTCCTTTTCCAACTTCCACCAGAGGAATCTGCTTTCTTCTACTTCGCCCTTGGGATTTAGTGCTTTTAATTCTCTCGTGTCTTTATGTTGTGATAAACATTGATATTCACGGTTTGTAATATATGTGTTGTTATCGGGCTTTATATTATCCCTTATATTTCGGAGTCCTTACTTCTGTTTTCTATAATCATTGTCATCCCCAGTTAACATTCTCTCCTATTTGCTGTGATTTATACTCCAATTTCTATTTCGAGCCTTGTCCCTTCGTTTCTTCTTTTTGCGATTAGGCACCGATTGTAATGGTCCAGAATTTGTGGATATAATTTTCAGAATGAACATAGCTAACGTTCTAAGAAGAAAATCGAAATGGTACGATCTTGATTTGTTAAAGGACTGAATCATCAAGAAATATTTTCTTGATATTTTAGAGGTTTAAATAGAATGCAAGAGTCGTGTAACATGGCACATGATGACGTTAGAGTCTGTGAATCATCACGTTTCATTATAAACTCAGCATGACTTACTGTAATATAATCACATTGATCAAGTGTCATTATATTATACTAACTCATGCATCAGTCTCCAACACCACTTCAAAATCATTCATAGTTTAAGCTCGGAAATTTACAGAGTATAAAACTAACAGTTTTTTTTATTTATGATGTAACACAGATAGCACGAAGAGATTAATGATTTTAGATAAGAATAGTTATAAAAATATCTTCAGAAATATGGAGGATATTTATAATGAAAGATACGACGATATCTTGGAATTTCTATTATCGAAGGATGGTGAGGAAAATTTGTCCGCAAGAGTTTGGAGTCAGGAGCAAGGTATTCGCTAAAGATTTCAGCAGGCATTGAATCATTTGGATTCTTTGAAGTCAAACTTATTCTTTGTGATTTATCCACGGCTTCCTTCATAGTTTCGCATAATCCGCTTTTTGGTACTAAATTTTCTATTGAATGTTTCCAACATAATGATACACAGGAAGCACGAAGAGGTATACAATTTCAGACGAGAATATTTATGAAAATATCCTCAGAAATATCGAAGATATTGATGATGATATTTTGGAATTTCTAAGTTCGATGGTTGATGAGGAAGATTTTCCGCAAGATTTTAACATGAGTACAGAGCAAGATATTCGTTGAAGGTTTCATCGGATCCAGAATTACCTAGATTCTTTGAATATATGGTATGGTCCTTGTATTTGTCCTTGGTCTCCTTCGTGGTTAGCTCAATCCGTTTTCCAGTTCCAACTTTTCTGAGCTTTTCCAACATACTATTCTTTATCATCAAACTTTCGATGATTATGGTCGTTTACGGTTGTCTATGGTTTATGCTGCTTCATTCAGCTTTTTCAACATTCAGAGTATTGATTTGTAACTGAGTGCTTTTCAGAATTCCAGAAGGAGAGATCATAATTCTAAGAGATAAATGTCATACATATAATTGTTGATGTAGATATGCTGTGAGTTTTCAAAGTACTGATTGCTGATTCCCGGTAATTGTTATGGCAGTTCTCGTTACCAGATGCGGATGAGTATATGATAGGGTTTCAATGAATAAATATAATGATTTGTCAGAGAGATTTAAGCCAAAAAGCAACGAGGTTGCTGGTACGTCTGCTGGTAATATGGTGGAATATAAAAGAATTCTCCGGTATCAAAAGGGTAATCATATATATCAGGATTATAGTAAGGCTACTTCGAATGAAAAGTCGAAGTTGACTTGCTAGAGCTGTGACAAAATTGGCTACCTTGAAAAGGGATCGCAAAGTTATTTTTGCTAATAAATGCCAAAGGATCTGACGCGGCTATGTGTTAAACTTTTACTCAGTTGTCGAGAGTTTCTCAGGTGCATAACTATATGCATAAATCTTTTCTTCCGTAGATGAAGTGCGGTTGATTCATCCTATCAATTGAGGTGTTTTGAAGAATCATGAAAGGTTTGAACGCAGAATGTAATCGTGAAGATACAAATGAGGTTTAAGACGAAATCAAGTGGCAAACTTGAAGAATTGTTTAGTTTCATATGTTATATTCACTATTTTAATTCATTTTAATTGTCCAATGTTATTAGTCCACAGTCGATAGTCCACAGTCGACAGTCAAATAATTCATATATAGTTTAATATATAATATTCGAATTAATTAATACGTGTCGTGACCCGTATACGTCTCAGACTCGATCACAACTCAAACTATATATATTATTGTAGAATCAACCTCAACCCTGTATAGAGAACTTGATCATTACTGCATATAGAGTGTCTATGGTTATTCCAAATAATATATATAGATGCGTCGATATGATATGTCAAAACCTTGTATACGTGTCCCGATATTTAAAGTGCGTAAAATAAATAACAAAAATTAAATGACGATAAATAAAGTGCGTAAAGTAAATAACAGAAATTAAATGACGATAAATAAAATTGCGAGAATTAAAATTGCGATAATTAAATTGCGATAAATAAATTGCGATAATTAAAATGTAATACGGAATTAACAGTTTGCTAGGAACAGTTAGCTAGGATTTCGTTAGCGTGGATTCTTAACAAAATTTCTCATAGTTAATTTGTTTGTTTCTAACAAATTTTATCTTGTCCAATGTTTTCTTCATTATGCCACTTGTTGGATTATGATAGATCAAAATTCCAAATATGAAATTGAATGAAAATGGTTATTTCGTGGTGAACGGATTTGTATATCGGTGGATGTAAGTAGGATAGTAAATGAATATTGAATCTGATTCGAAGAATGTACAGTGTAATTTATTAATGTGAAATCTAAATATTCTTTGGGTATTACCTACGAGTTAAAATATTTTCACCATTAACAGTTTGTACAAAAGAATTTTTAATTACAATCTTTATGAAAATATACTTGCATATATATTTTCTTCAGATGTAATTATGGATTTAATGAGTTAATATGATATTAATCTCATTTGATTTACCGTTAGAACAGAAATATATATAATCTCTAAAACATTAGAGATTACATAATCGCCATGTCGAACGAAGATAAATGATGTAGAACCTCATGTAGAACGATGATTATACTCGAAGTACAGAATGAGATGTTGAGACATGTGATGTTGAGACTTGGGTTGTTGATGGTACTATTGGTGCCGGTGATGTTGCTAAAGCTGGTAAGTTTTGCACCATGTTTTCTAAATTGATTACTTGAGCGCGAAGCTCGTTGACTTCTTCTATTATTCCGGGATGATTGTCGGTCGGAACGAACGAATGACTAAGGTTTAGAATTTTAGATAGAATGTCATCGTGGAGAGATAATCTGGAAATGAGTGTGAAAATGGTGTTTTGAATGGGTTCGCCGGTAAGTACTTCAGGTTCTTTGTCAAGAGTGCAGGTTGGTGGGTGAAAAGGATCGCCTTTTTCTCGTCTCCATCGGTTAAGTAGGCTACGAACCCATCAAATGAATTGGTTGATTCATTATGGTGACACTGGTTTCGGAGTTTAGATGAAACTCCATATCAGAATAGCTGTCGAAATAACTATCGGAATAGCTATCAAAATCTGAGGGACTCTAACTGGTTGAGGGATTCATCTCGTACGATCAAATGAAGGATTTTTGATAAGAAATAGATTATAGGATGTAGATTAGTACCCTGCAATACATAATTTACATATGCATATATAATACTAAAATCCTATAAGTTACGGAGGAATCTACGGAAGCTGTCAGGCAATGGTAACAATAACAGATATGCTAAGATATGAATTTATCTATACACTGTCTATGCAATAGAGGCAATAAGACGTCTCTAGACTTTAAGGATGATAAGCAAATAATATTCGACACTAAATGATAAGCAAAACTTTTGACATGCAGACACAGTCGAAGTCCAGACTCACTAATGCATCCTAACGACTTATCAGTTAGACACGCTAATGCAGACCTGGTTTGCTAAGACCACCGCTCTGATACCAACTGTGAAGACCCGTCCTAATCCATCCGGACGAAGTCCATATCGATTATAAACGATTCACAACAGTTGGTTACATCGCGAGTGAAATGTCCCGTTCTTATTGATTAAAAACGTTCCATATTAATTGATTTCGTTGCGAGGTTTTGACCTCTATATGAGACGTTTTTCAAAGACTGCATTCATTTTTAAAACAAACCATAACCTTTATTTTATAAATGAAGGTTTAAAAAGCTTTACGTAGATTATCAAATAATGATAATCTAAAATATCCTGTTTACACACGACCATTACATAATGGTTTACAATACAAATATGTTACATCGAAATCAGTTTCTTGAATGCAGTTTTTACACAATATCATACAAACATGGACTCCAAATCTTGTCCTTATTTTAGTATGCAACAGTGGAAGCTCTTAATATTCACCTGAGAATAAACATGCTTTAAACGTCAACAAAAATGTTGGTGAGTTATAGGTTTAACCTATATATATCAAATCGTAACAATAGACCACAAGATTTCATATTTCAATACACATCCCATACATAGAGATAAAAATCATTCATATGGTGAACACCTGGTAACCGACATTAACAAGATGCATATATAAGAATATCCCCATCATTCCGGGACACCCTTCGGATATGATATAAATTTCGAAGTACTAAAGCATCCGGTACTTTGGATGGGGTTTGTTAGGCCCAATAGATCTATCTTTAGGATTCGCGTCAATTAGGGTGTCTGTTCCCTAATTCTTAGATTACCAGACTTAATAAAAAGGGGCATATTCGATTTCGATAATTCAACCATAGAATGTAGTTTCACGTACTTGTGTCTATTTTGTAAATCATTTATAAAACCTGCATGTATTCTCATCCCAAAAATATTAGATTTTAAAAGTGGGACTATAACTCACTTTCACAGATTTTTACTTCGTCGGGAAGTAAGACTTGGCCACTGGTTGATTCACGAACCTATAACAATATATACATATATATCAAAGTATGTTTAAAATATATTTACAACACTTTTAATATATTTTGATGTTTTAAGTTTATTAAGTCAGCTGTCCTCGTTAGTAACCTACAACTAGTTGTCCACAATTAGATGTACAGAAATAAATCGATAAATATTATCTTGAATCAATCCACGACCCAGTGTTTACGTATCTCAGTATTGATCACAACTCAAACTATATATATTTTGGAATCAACCTCAACCCTGTATAGCTAACTCCAACATTCACATATAGAGTGTCTATGGTTGTTCCGAAATATATATAGATGTGTCGACATGATAGGTCGGTCGAAACATTGTATACGTGTCTATGGTATCTCAAGATTACATAATATACAATACAAGTTGATTAAGTTATGGTTGGAATAGATTTGTTACCAATTTTCACGTAGCTAAAATGAGAAAAATTATCCAATCTTGTTTTACCCATAACTTCTTCATTTTAAATCCGTTTTGAGTGAATCAAATTGCTATGGTTTCATATTGAACTCTATTTTATGAATCTAAACAGAAAAAGTATAGGTTTATAGTCGGAAAAATAAGTTACAAGTCGTTTTTGTAAAGGTAGTCATTTCAGTCGAAAGAACGACGTCTAGATGACCATTTTAGAAAACATACTTCCACTTTGAGTTTAACTATAATTTTTGGATATAGTTTCATGTTCATAATAAAAATCATTTTCTCAGAATAACAACTTTTAAATCAAAGTTTATCATAGTTTTTAATTAACTAACCCAAAACATCCCGCGGTGTTACTACGACGGCGTAAATCCGGTTTTACGGTGTTTTTCGTGTTTCCAGGTTTTAAATCATTAAGTTAGCATATCATATAGATATAGAACATGTGTGTAGTTAATTTTAAAAGTCAAGTTAGAAGGATTAACTTTTGTTTGAGAACAAGTTTAGAATTAACTAAACTATGTTCTAGTGATTACGAGTTTAAACCTTCGAATAAGATAGTTTTATATATATGAATCGAATGATGTTATGAACATCATTACTATCTCAAGTTTAGTAGGTAAACCTACTGGAAGTGACAAGAAATGATCTAGCTTCAAAGGATCTTGGATGGCTTGAAAGTTCTTGAAGTAGGATCATGACACAAAAACAAGTTCAAGTAAGATTTTTACTCGAATTAAGATAGTTTATAGTTATAGAAATTGAATTAAAGTTTGAATATGAATATTACCTTGAATAAGAAAGATAACCTACTGTATATAAAAAAGGTTTCTTGATCTTAGATGATTACTTGGAATGGATTAGAAAGCTTGGAAGTAAATTAGTAAACTTGAAGGGATTTTTGAAGTGTTCTTGAAGTGTTCTTCCTATGATGATTATAGCTTGATTCTTGAAGTGATTTTTGATGAATATGATGATTAACTACTGGAAAAATACGTTCATAATAGTGTGTGTGTGTGTTGAGAGTGAATTAGAAAGAGAATTGAAAGTGAAATGGAGTGAATGATGAGTGGTAATTGGTGAGTGGGGTTAAAAGGAGTTCTAGTTAGTTGACTAGCTCATGGTAGAAGTTAAAATTGATTAGTCATACATGACATAATCAAGATTGGAATCCCATGCTAGTTCCTATTGGTATATACTCATAGTAAGTACGTTTTGAAGCTGTGTATAATACGGGTAAGAATACGACTAGAATTCTTAATGAAAGAAAAAAATGGAAAAGTAACTGTAACCATTTTCGTTAAGTATGAGTGTTTTGATATATGTCTTGAAGTCTTCCAAAAGTATTTTAATACATCTAAATACACTACATGTATATACATTTTAACTGAGTCGTTAAGTCATCGTTAGTCGTTACATGTAAGTGTTGTTTTGAAACCTTTAAGTTAACGATCTCAATTAATGTTGTTAACCCATTATTTATTATATCTAATGAGATGTTAAATTATTATATTATCATGATATTATGATATATTGATATATCTTAATATGATATATATACATTTAAATGTCGTTATAACGATAATCGTTACATATATGTCTCGTTTCGAAATCCTTAAGTTAGTAGTCTTGTTTATATGTATATAACTCATTGTTAATATACTTATGGAGATACTTACTTATAATAATCTCATGTTAACCATATGTATACCCATATGTATATATCGTCATGTCGTTTTTACAAGTTTTAACGTTCGTGAATCGCCGGTCAACTTGGGTGGTCAATTGTCTATATGAAACATATTTCAATTAATCAAGTCTTAACAAGTTTGATTGCTTAACATGTTGGAAACATTTAATCATGTAAATATCAATCTCAATTAATATATATAAACATGGAAAAGTTCGGGTCACTACAGTACCTACCCGTTAAATAAATTTCGTCCCGAAATTTTAAGCTGTTGAAGGTGTTGACGAATCTTCTGGAAATAGATGCGGGTATTTCTTCTTCATCTGATCTTCACGCTCCCAGGTGAACTCGGGTCCTCTACGAGCATTCCATCGAACCTTAACAATTGGTATCTTGTTTTGCTTAAGTCTTTTAACCTCACGATCCATTATTTTGACGGGTTCTTCGATGAATTGGAGTTTTTCGTTGATTTGGATTTCATCTAACGGAATAGTGAGATCTTCTTTAGCAAAACATTCCTTCAAATTCGAGACGTGGAAAGTGTTATGTACAGCCGCGAGTTGTTGAGGTAACTCAAGTCGGTAAGCTACTGGTCCGACACGATCAATAATCTTGAATGGTCCAATATACCTTGGATTTAATTTCCCTTGTTTACCAAATCGAACAACGCCTTTCCAAGGTGCAACTTTAAGCATGACCATCTCTCCAATTTCAAATTCTATATCTTTTCTTTTAATGTCAGCGTAGCTCTTTTGTCGACTTTGGGCGGTTTTCAACCGTTGTTGAATTTGGATGATCTTCTC